>NC_133359.1:875000-1000000 GCF_030506205.2 Paramisgurnus dabryanus | reverse complement strand
ACAACATGATATCAATGTGAAATCCTCTCTTGATGTCCTGCAGCAAAACTAATGAAAAAACTATTGATCTGAAGAATCTGAGAACACCACAAAACACTTCTTTTTCATCTCTTGGCAGAAATGCAGGCGTTGGAACAGACAACATGAGGAGACAAACCTGCACGGTTAATATTACTTACAGTGATTGAGTCATTGACCACTACAGATAAATGTCATAACAATAGGATAACAATTTACAAGACAAAATGAGCTAATGATATTTAGGGAATGGTCTTAGCATGTATTATGCGTTCATCAAATATTTTCACTTTAGATTGGATTAATCCTGACTCTTTAGGTTATTCAGAAATACCAGTTTAAACACCACAATGATTTAGTAGCAAAATCCTCTAAGTGCACAGAAGAAAAATTGGATGGACAGCACGCATATATCACATCGTGTGCAAGAGATTTTTTCTCGTTAATAAAGGATTTACCTAATTACCTTTATTTTTTTTACATTTTACCTTTATTCAGTAAGGATAGTGAGAAGTGACTTTATTAAAAGCAGAGATTCTATTGGAGCTGATGGTGTAGTGGGCAGCGCTCCGACATATGGTGCAAAAGCACTTCTGGCAACCCGAGTTCGAATCCCGGCTTGAGGTCCTTTGCTGATCCCATACCCCTCTCTCCACCCTCTACTTTCCTGTCGTCTCTCAAAAACTACTGTCTAACAATAAAGCAAAAATGGCCCCCCCCCAAAAAAGTGGAGATTCTTCCATGCACTTAAAGGTTTTTGCATCTGATAATGAAATCTTTCCACCAACATCATTAATTGAAATTCTTAGATTCATTTAGCCGTTATTTCCCAAACTGCAACCACAAGGACTCAAAAATCAACTGTTTCCAGATCAGACTCTGGTTTTTAACTTTGATTGTTGGGTTTGTAATTAGCAACCACACAGATCATCATTACAACTGAATACACTTTCAATTCAACTGGGTTATTTTTAACTAAATTCTACTGGGTAATTATTGGACACTTGTTGGTTTATTGCTAACTCAAGCATAGCGTAGGTTTATTTAATAACCGAACATGTGATCTGTCCAATATTTACTCACCAGTATTGGGTTAAAATTAACCCAGCAGAATTAAGAGTGTATAACACCCTAGCAAACGTGTGAAATCACTTACTTAACTAATCTTAGCTTGTCTTAAAACTGGATTAGCTCAGATCACAGATGATCCAAATGATCTTAACATAAACTTAAAGATGGACTCTAAACCGCTAACTTACCTTAAACTATATAAAGTATATCTGAATAAAGTGTATCAATGTTAGGATGATGGAGGGGAGGAGCTTAAATAAGAGTGATTGATGACATCAGCCAATAAGAAAAGTCATTTAAGAGGCGGAGCAAGTTGATGACATATTAAACATTTCCTCTTTATGTGGACAACAGAAAATGATGAAAACAGCAATCTTATAAGCAAAATAAGGGTTAATTTTAATTTCATGTTATCCTTATAATTCATGTAGAGCTGCATTAAATACTTTTTACAATATTGCAGATTGATAGTGCACTAGGAGAAGATAACTGACCCCAGATCAGAGGATGAAGAAAGCCTGAATGTCTCTCTAGAGAGCAGATGGTGATTTTGTGTTTTGTGTGTCTTACCGTCCACACCCCTCTGACCCGGACAAATTGCCTGAGGGACGACTGCGATTGTTTTTCAATATCTCTGCTAACCTTTGACCTCAGGCTCAGGAGGTGGGGCTACGGTGTTAGGGGTCAGCCTGAGGACATTGATTAAAGATGAAAAATCACCTATTGATCATTAGATTTAACCGATCGATAGAGAGCTGCAGAAGAGATGAGCGCTCAGACTCACTGTATAATGAACTGATGCTCACTTTCATCAATGCAATAATATCAGCATCTATAAAATCCTTATTGTTTACTTCACTATAGTAAATACTAATACTAGTGTGAAAGTTAATTCAGCTAACAGCACTAATAACAAAGCAACAATTGCTAATGATCTTGTGTCTCATGATATAGATTCAAATAACAATATAGTGTCATGAAAAGCAGATAATGAATTTGCAGAAACATCTCACCAAACAGTGATGAAAAAAATTCTTAAACTAATGTTAACTTAATCATTTGGTGTTTAGACTACATAAATGATTTTTGTTGATTTTACCACGGTGCATCCGTATTTCCCAGCATGCTTTGCATGCGGCTGCATTTGTAGATATTTTTTAATGAAGTGTTATTTTATGATTTTTTTATGTAATGAGAAAGACTTTATAGTGTTTAATGTTTGTATATCTTAATGATTTTTAAAAGTAACAATTCTGAATAGTTTTTTACTATCATGCAGAAGAGTGAAGTTTGTGGTTAAGTTGTGGATGTGAGGTGCAGTATGAGCACTAACTATGTTAATATCTGTCTGGAGATCAGTCTCTCCTCACATGCTCATCCTTATCCAGGGGCGAAAATCTCATCTAAATGTTGGGGGGGACAATAAACATAAAATTTTTCAAGAACAATTTTTGAAGGGGACACCAATAATACAGGCAAAATTGTACTTGCAAGGAAATGGGTACAGATAGAAAACGTTTCTCTTTCTCTATGAACGGACGCAAATTTAATTTTAATACATATGAATGCAGAGGTGAAAAGAGTAATACAATTTTCTACTTAAGTAATAGTAAAGTTACTTTAATAATATTTTACTTAAGTAAAAGTAAAGTTACTGGTCTAAAAATCTACTCAAGTAAAAAGTCATTTTAATTTTAAGAGTTACTTTTTTACAGCGGGGAGAGGTTTCTAGTATAGTTCACAAAGGAAGGATATATACATCTCAAACTATGTTTTTAATTGTAAACATCTCTACAATTAAAGTGCAATAACAAATGTTAATAAAATAAAAAGCTTTTTATAACTAAGAAACATTTATGGAATTATTTAATGATTTTTACAGGTGAGTTATGCACTTTTGAAGCAAAAATAATATGAGGTCAGCAGCTAGTAAATACAATCATTATATGAAGGTTGTAATTGATGTATTGCTGGTAACATACATTGTTATTAAACTATATACATAAATGAACATATAATGAGATGAGTGCCATGGCTATACACTATACATCCTTTACACGTTTATTAGCTCCCAGACCTGTGTACCTGATGTCTTTCAATCTATCTCTCTCGCGCTCTCTCTCTCTCTGCAATGTCTAATGATCTGCGCATTCTCGAGGACGTTCTCAAGTTGTTTGACTTGACGCGAAGCTGCTAGACCTCGGAAGATAATGCGCATGTATTAAAAATGCATCGTGCAAATTAGCGGTTAAACACGGTCGGCAATTCTCAAACTCCGTACTCAAGAGCATGAACCCTACCTGAATGAAACAATCGCTTTGCGTCAATGGCCAGGGGTTTCTTTCGTAAGAATTGAATTGAGGGTCTGCATTAGCCTGCGCCTGTCTCGTCCCTCTCCATGGTTCTTTTTGCGCGTTCCCCCGCCCATCAATCAATCATCCGACCGTGGCGCGTCTTTATCACCTTACTTTTTTATTTATTTTTACTCAGTAACGGATATGATTTAACATGTAGCGAAGTAACCAACAATACTTTAAACATACTTAAGTAAAAGTAAAGTACAGATTTTAAAAACTACTCAAAGTAAAAGTACACAAAAAACTCAGTTACAGCAAGGTGAGTAAATGTAATTTGTTACTTTCAGCTCTGCCTCACCTCTGCATGAATGCATAAAAATGTTTTCTTGATCGTTTATCTGCTTCTGTTCTCAGAAAACGAAATATGTTCATGTTTATATGTCAAAATAGTCCAGTTTTAAAACATATGAGGATAAACTGATAAGTGATGGGAAACGTTGTATTGTATATAGCTTATTAACGCGTCGGCTCCGTACACTTCTCTACCACCGGAATGTGTGGTGGTGAGGTAAAAGGGGCGTGGGCAGTGGACCAAACCACTGTGAGGCAAGGGAGGGGGAATCCAAATATTTAAAACGTTTTTTTTGTTGTTGCTCCGTTTGCATTTGTATTGTTTCACTTCTTACACAACTAGTTTAAGTATTATAAATCATTAAATTATTTTCAATACACATATTCTAATGATAATTTAGGGGGGACAACCCTCAGATAGGGGGGGTCCTGTCCCCCCCGACCCCCCCGGGATTTCCGCCCATGTTTATCACATGCTATTATTATTATTAACATGTTAACATGTGCTTATGCAAAATGGCTATGATATAGAAATTGACATTTATGGTTGGTTTAAAGTTGGTCTACCAAGACATTTTTTGTTTGAATTAATTGTTTTGTCCATGTTGAACAGACCAAAACTAATTGTATGGAAAAGTTTTTCTTTACTGAACAAACTTTTTTGATCAAGATGCTTTTATAACCAAAAATGTAAATTTATTAAGTTGGATTATTTGTTTAAATGAATTTATTCTATTCTTGTTGTACAAGCCTAAACTAATTATGTGGAAAAGTTTTCCTAAATTAAATTAAGATGAATGAACAAACTATTTATTTAAGAGTAAAACATAAAATGTCTTCTAGACGGAGTGAAGGAAGTGCAGATCTGGTTTCATGAGGACCCAGACACACCCAATAATTGATTTTATAGCATTTGGAAAAACCAAGGATGGAGCAGTTCTCTCTCTCTCTCTCTCTCTCTCTCTCTCTCTCTCTCTCTCTCTCTCTCTCTCTCTCATATCTCATACAGTGTCTAGACAGCTGACTACTAAGTGATTTGAAAGCTCTACATAGGCAGCAACTGTAATATACAAATGGTGTTTTGCACATAATTTTATCAACTTTTACTCTACTGATATGGATTAAAGCTATAGTCTGTATGAGGTCTAATGAAGTCAACACTTTACTGACGTGTTGTGTTATTTGTGAATGAGGGGAGGTTATTGTGCCAAAAGCAGACGTTTATGCCATCAAAACCAGATAAGGCAAAAAATCATAAGAGAAAACAAAGTTAAGGGTTAGGGTTAGGTAAGCGTGATAATGATGACAGACTGAAGAATTAAAGCAATGACAGATTTTTTGACACCAACAACACACAGTCAAGCAGGTTTTAAATACTCTACAGATTAACATCTGTGTCTTTATTCAGGACAGGTAGATAGAAACATTATGGGGTGGTTTCCCAGACAGGGTTTATCATAGTCCCAGACTAAAATGCATGTTTGAGCTGACTTAATTTAAAAACATCCTACATGGACATATCTTAACATACACCAGTACCATTTTATTGTCTGATGATGCACACCAGTAATGTTTTTTGTAAGGTATGTCTGTAAAAACTACTTAAAGTCCTAATATAACTAAGGCCTAGTACTGGGTTAATCTAAACCCTGTCTGAGAATCTGCCCCATTGAGTTTTACTAACCTGCTCAGTGAGATTCTCTCCAGACTACAGTAAAGAAACATGGACAGTTAAAGCAAATGGTTTATGTTTTCTCAATACATTCATATTGAGATTCTGACTTTAGATCAGACAGTTTGAGACACTGTTGAAATTTCTTCTGAAACTCTTGAATCTGTCTCTCTGTTGATATGCCAGACTCAAGATGAAGTTATAGTTTGAATTCACAGATTCCTATGGAACTTAAAACAAGCAACGTGGCAGAAAGGTCTTCAGTTCATCGTTTGTATAAGCGTGTTGTAATGCTGTCTGTCGAGCAGATGTTTATTGTGTTGCTAAATGACACATTTTTGAGTAAAGAGTTTCTGTAATGAAGAAAGTCTGCTGGTGTTTTTCCTCTGGTGTGTAAGTTGTGTTAATCATGGCCGCCTCTCATTATATTCAGATGTGAGGGAGGGGCGACACCTGCTGGTCAGAAGAGGAACATCAGGACATCTTTAACATTAAACAGCACCTGCACTATCAACATCAGCAGGTGTCAGATCTCCCTCAGGATTCAATGTCATTTCAAATCAAGTTTTACTCATTTTCACTGCTTTTAAACTGCATTCATCCGGATGTGCATTAAAGCACTTTCTTGTATAGAAACAGCCAGCATAAGATATACAAAAAATGGCTAAAAATTTATGAGATATGTTTACAAAAAAGTATTTTTCACAATTCACATTGCATTGAAAGAAAAACTTTAAATAAACATAAAAGGTTTGAAAGATAAAATTAATTCTATTGTCAACTACAAAATGCAGCACAAAGTTAAAACAACTTGGTTTTGCAAGTCAATATGTTAATTTGACAAAAGTTATGAATTTTTACAGCTTACTTAATTTTATACTTTATATTTTATACAAACTTTTATATTTTGGTCAGGAAAATATATATTTTTGCCATATGGTTGTAAGGGTAGAAATGTACTTGTTGCCCTTGAAACATTTTGAAATACATGTTAATATATAAAGGGTTAAAACTAAATATATTTTCAAAATTCCATAACTTTATTATTTGTATTTAAAACATACTTTTGACCAAATAAATGTTTCTTTTTTGTTGTATGGGTCAAGTCACATTAATGTCTAATTTTTCAATGTTTCATTGTTTTAAGGCAACTTTACAAGACAGATGTAGAAAAACATCGGTGTTTGTATCCACATAAAATAATAAATCACCTAGCTTGAGTAATATTAATTGAAATAAAAATGTGTGACACCATACTTTGATGAAATGTCAGACACATTGAATTCTCTTGTAGATAACTGAAATGTGTTTATGTAGTATATTATAATCTTATACTAGTATATGAGAAGCTGTTGATCTGCTCTATAGTGAACACCTGATATCTCTCTCTGACACTGTGCACAGGTACAGGTCACCTGTGTTACCATGGTAATAACACCCCTCCCACCGTAGAACCTGTGAGGAATATCAAACCAACATTCACATCTGCAACACAACACATGAAAAATATAAGAAAGATTATAAATACAGACATCTATTAGTCATGCACAAATCCTACCAGCCATTAAAACCTGTAACTAACAAATACCTGCAGAAGAAATGGGATCAGACGCATTATGAGGATCATCGGAGTAAGGTTTGTGTTTGTGTGCATTTGTTTATGATGTATAATGTTGACTGAAATCTGACATATTTCATAAATGTAGAGTAATGATGTACAGTCATAGCAGAGTATTCTGTGAAGTATGATGGAGTACAATGCAAATACCAGTGTACATGAATATAGCTATAATATTACCATCACTACCACTAGAGTCCTTTAAAGGAGATTAAAGATGATAACTAGCAGATTAATCTTCTGGTTTAAACTGAGACTAAAGGTGAAACTTGAGTTTTGTCCTAAAGGTGCGATCAGCCAAACCTGTGGTGAACACCAGAGGAGTCCAAACACCAGCTCATATTCAACTCAAACTGAAGAAACATCAGGTGTGTTATTATATAATCATTCAAACATAAGAAATTATTTCATTGGGATTATGTTTGGTATAAGTAACTCTTAATGTGCTATGACTGACTGAATTCTGACAAATTAAATCTACTAGTATTACCATGGTTTACCTTTAAAGAACCCACAGCAGTTTAAACGTTAGTTTTTTTATTCACAGTAATTAGGAGTGAAATATTACACTTTTAGATGTCTATTATGGTAATATCATATTGCAAATATAAAATATTTTTATGACATAATCCCAAATTGTATTACATTAAAACAAATCCTTTGTTTGTAAGGGAACACTAAAAATAAAATAAAAATTGTGTAAATATATAAGTGATGTAATGATGTTTAATCAGGTTGAAGAAGAGAGACGGGCGGTGATAGAGAGAGATAATCAACTGTTGGCTAACAGATTAACAGCTATCACACAATCTAAAGGACTCGTGGATCACTGGAATCATTACACACTAAACAGGTGATAGTTAGTTTACTAGTAAAGGTGATATAACATATGTTCACATAGTGTTCACATAGTGACCTTGTTTATCTCTGTTTTTTGTGATTAGTTTCAGTTCTCTTATCTACCGGCGTGTTTAATCTCCACTGCGACTCAAACTGAACCTGAATCATTAATGCACTGACAAAACCTTTATGAATTATTCAGAGACACATAACCCACCCGTCCATCAAAACATGAGCCAATCTAGTTGTGTAAACTCTGACCCAAGCAGATGGGTTACTAGGTTGTGCCTTAAATTTTGATATGCGTTGTGTTATAATGTCAGTGTCCATTTGGTGTTGTGTGCTGATAAATAAAGGATTTAATTCTGAAATACCCTAGCAACCGCATAGCAACACTTAAAATGTAAATATTTAATCCAACAGTAATCAACAATCATGTGTTCATTACAGTCTGAACGGTGAGAGACGGAGGGCGGAGATACTGCAGGTGACGCATGAAAACCAGGCCATCTATCAGCGAATCACAGAGCGTAAATCTGAATACAGAAAGGAACTCTGGGAAGAGAACTGGGAAAAAGTCGAGCAAAGGAGAGACGACATCGCCCGATATTCACGAGGAGTGACTAATAAACAGGTTTGATAGACTTCACACAAACTCAAGACACTTTATAAAGTCACAGATTGTAAAGTGAAGGCTTTGAAAGAAAAGTTAATAATTTACCCAGCAGCAAATATTTACACATGTCAGTCTAAACCAATATACTACTGTGACTATTCCTATATTTTCCAATGTGAATCCAAACGGAAAATATCTTCATACTGTCATAATGTGACTGACTGCATAGATTTTCACTGAATAATGATTTAAAGTTTTCTTTCTTTCTTTGTCACAGAAACCTAACAAGTGTGTAAAGTTTTCATCAGGATCATCAGGAGGGAGTCAGAGTTCATCTGCTAGTGTAGATGATGATGATGATGAAGATTACAAACACTGACAAATCAGATGGCAGACTTGTGAGAAGTAGGGGCTCATTCCCCCCTTTTTATCGCAGCCATTCATGCGCAATCAAATTACATTTCACGTAATGAATGTGGGGTCTGGGCTTGAGCAGAAAGAGCTTTCAACTTCAGAAAGTAAAGCATTGCAAAACTCTATTTTGTATTTGTTTTTTGTTTGTGTTTTATTTTTGTAGATTATATGATGAAATATAGTTTAATTTAAAAAAGCAAACATATTGTAATCATAGATGAATTTTCTCTGAATTGTTCCATGAACCTACAGAGCAGTAACGACATGAACTGTAAATAAATATCTGCATTTGGTCATGCACGGCTATCTTTATTTTTTCTCTCTTCAGAATTCCCTGAAATGTCACCACAACATTTGCAAGGTAAAAGTAAATCTTCTAAAAGGAAATCATTTATTTATTTTTACATGAACATCTTTTTAAAGAAAAGATTAAAAGTTGGTTCAGCAAAACATAATGTTAGATGCAAATGAGCTGATGATATGCAAACACTGATCATCATAATTATGTTTTTTTTTTATGAAAAACAATTTTGTTTGCACTAAATGGCATTGCTGTGGTTGGATATTAAGAAGGGGTATTATTGTAATAACTACATCATCACACAGGTTGATCAGTGATATTGAGTGAAGACGGATTAAGAGTTTAAACTAAAGTTTGCATTGATTTAAATACAATAATCTTATAAGAAACATCAAGGACATCTGAATACAGTAATCCTGTTGAACCTCGGTGAGTTTTGATGAAGTTAGAGCAATAGGTCTCTTGGTTGAAATAATAAATAGTTTACTATTATTTCTCTTAATGTCGCAGCATAATATTTTTTATTTTGACTTTTGATTTATTTAATTGTATAATCAAAACATAAATTATTTTTGTAATTCGTAAAAATATGCATATAGTTTTCACAGTGTTTAACTGGTTCTGCATTTTAAACTCTTAAATACATTTATACAGAGTTTGTTTCTTTCATGTGTACAATAGCTTTTATTGAGCATTAAACCTAATGTTTTGTTAAAATTGTTTTGTTGGAAGTAAATGTTATGTGGATCAATGTTTGTTTTAGTTGGACTCTTGACCCTGCAGTTACATCCCTGTTTTTTATTATTTATCAGGTGCAATATTTGTGCACTGGTGAAGTGACATTTTAAAATAAATTCAAACTGAAGTTATTTGGTTGTGAAGTTCACATTATATTGATGCTGACGGCAGTTAAATTCACATTTATTTGTATAAAGCTTTTCACAATGTATGCTTATCGTTTTAAAGCAGCTTTACAGAAAATACCTTTAATGTTACAAAATCAAAATAAACTGCACAAATGCACAATTCAAAGATGTAAGTTGCTATCATCATGTATTTAAACAGAAATATAATGTTAAAGCAATGATTATATGCTTTGTTCATAACAATTACAATATATGGAAAATTTGTCTGTTTGGTATGTTGATTGAAAGCTGACATTATTTGAAGTACTTGCAGAGACTTCACAGGTGTTGGGTCACATGGGGCTTGTTACACCTGATGACCATAAAAGTGAAGTGTAAGCCCTGTGCTGCGCAAACTTAAATTTAGTTTAGTTGATGATGAGAAAAGTTGTGTAGCTTCATGCTGCTTTATTTAAAGGCAGCAATTTTGTCATTGTTAATGCAATGATTTCTTTGTTAATCCTAAGAGATTTGATTTAAAAGTTTGTCTAGTTTTAATGGTTTTGCTTTTTTGAGTTCATTTTAATAGATTTTCTTTTTTTAGTTCACTTAAATGTTAGAAATTCAGAGAAAAAATATGCTGACATTTTAAATATAAGATGGAAATTCGTTTCTGCAAAAGAAATGAAGAAATTCTGTAACATTCTGTAAAGCTGGTAAAATTAAAATTACAAGCAAATGTGCTGCAAGTATTTTACTGTTAATTTACAGGAAAAGTTTCACTACATGGTAATTCTAAATAAAGTAAAAAGTTACAATGACTTGTGATGCTGCTGCCAGTTAATTACTGTAAATTTACAGAGAAATGTTTTACACACTGTAAAAAAATTCCATAGAAATTGCAGCTGGGTTGCCGGTAAATTACCGTAGATTTAAATTTATGTTGTTTACTGGCAACATTTTGTTCAAAGTTAAATGAACATTAAACATTTACAAGTCTTTGTCTTTACAGAGTAAAACTAAAAAAACAGCATCAAGCAAAACATTCTGGGAAACAAAATCTGAAGCAAAAAAACAGAAAAAGGTTGATGATGATTTCTGGTTCCCAGAATGCTTTGCATGAGGCTGTTATTGTATAGTTTTATTCTGTAAAGATAAAGACTTGTTAATATTAAAAATTTATTTAACTTTGAACAAACTCTTGCCAGTAAATAGCATAACTTTAAATCTACGGTAAATTACCGGCAACTCAGCTGCAATAACATTGTAATTTCTACGGAATTTTTTTACAGTGCACGACACTTAACACATATTAATTTCCTTTAGTCTGCAGATTAAAACTGAGACTGCAGTGTTGGGATAAGTGGATATGAAATGTTTTCAAGTAAGTTTTTTTATTCATTTTGTGTTCAAATCACCCACACAAAACACTTACAGCTTGCAAGAAGGCCATCTGACATATAAAGCATTCAGTAACAAGGAAGGAATAAAGACACAATGAAGTTGTTGTTCAGAAGTTGTTACAATACCCTGGTATCACGTGCATCAGTTTATTGCTTTTTTAACTAGCTTTAGATATGAACCGGAACCAGCCTGCAGGCACATCCTAAGACAAAGTACATTCTCAAGCATTGACTAGAATATAGACTCAAAAATAAAGGAATAAATACATTTCTTAAAAAATTGCTAATTTTGATACTTCACAGTTTGTAATCAAATCAAATGTGGCATGTAAGTGTGTGTGTGTGTGTGTGTGTGTATATGCAGAATTTGCAAAAAAAAAACAAATAAAAAATGTAATCTCTCTCTCTCTCTCTCTCTCTCTCTCTCTCTCTCTCTAGATATATATATATATATATATATATATATATATATATATGTAAGGGATAATGTAGAGGCAGCCAGTAGTTACTGGGAAATAAGCCCCGACAGTGTGATCAGTGTATCACACTGAAGGGGCTTATTTCCCAATAACTACCGGCTGCCTCTACATTATCCCGCTTATTACACGGCTACTTGCCACATAAGAAAAAAAACTGGACATGAATATGAATTTGAAACATTTTATTGGCATATTTGTTTTAAATTAACATTTTTATCCTTCCGCGAAACTTTGCACAGATGCATAAAATGATCGTAATACCTTATTAAGATCCTCTGCTTCATACTTGTCTGTCTCCATTTTTTTCTCTTTAACCAGTCTTTGAGAAGTTTTAATCCCCATTCTGTATTTTTTTGTGTGTTGGCTTCGTAGCTGTCATGCTCTATTTTGTCAAGTTCAGTCTCAGTAAGCTCTCTGTGTCTTGTCGTGGTTGTCGAGTGTTTGTCACAAGATGGCGCCAAACAGACAGTAATCTTTATTGATCTTTATTGGCGCGGAGCGATTTTACTCGTGCAAGTAGTCCGGCTATGCGTTATTATTTTGGAGCGGTTATTATTTGAAAAGAACGAACCTGCAAATGTCTCAACTGACCAATCAGAATCAAGCATTCCAGAGAGCCGTGTAATAAATATATATATGAGAGAGAGAGAGAGAGAGAGAGAGAGAGAGAGAGAGAGAGAGAGAGAGAGAGAGAGAGAGAGAGAGAGAGAGAGAGAGAGAGAGAGAGAGATTAAATTTTTTATTTGTTTTTTTTGCAAATGGTCTGGATTTATCAGATCCATCAAAAATCACAGATGTGTGTAGATTTTCAGACTTGTATATTAGACTGTTTGGCTCTTAATGTGCTCACACATTTCTGTCTATTTTTCTTTTCATTTAAACATCTTATGAAATTGTTCAACATCAGGATCTAAAAGAAACAGCAGGGAACGCCCACCTGGTACGCATGTCTGACAATCGTTCGCACATTTAATAATTTAATTTACTGTTTACTTTGAGAACTTAAATAACTTAAATAATACAGACATACAAAATTAAATAGCAACAGACACAATACTTCACAGTTTAAAGTCAGAGTCAAAAGTAAAAAAAAATAAGAAATAAACAAATAATGCACATAATTAAACATCTTGATCTAAGGGATTTCCTAGCTTATGCTTTTATGCAAGCGGGCACAGATGTTCAAAAAGAGGGTCATAGTCAGACGTCCAGATACTGTACAAGATTTGCACATTGTATAGACATACGGATAAGGTCCTGTACCGACCTTCAGTATTTTTTTCAGTAATTTTCTGATAAAGACTTTGACTTTATCATGCAGATCTCAGGATTGCACTGCTGGGTAACTCTGGGTCAGGCAAGAGTGCATCAGGAAACACCATCTTAAACATCAACAGATTCAGAGAGAATTATCCACCTGATGCTCCCCCTCCATCATGTAAGACTGGAACAGCAAAGGTGGAGGGCAGGAACATTTTAGTGATTGACACTCCAGGACTGTTTCAAACATCAATGGATGAAGACAAAGTGTTTGCTGAAATGAAAACATGTGCCCACCGATCCTCTCCTGGTCTTCATGCACTTCTTCTTGTCATCAGACTGGATGTGAGACTCACGGATGAAGAAAGAAACATCATGAAAAGGATTGAAAACTTCTTTGGAGAAGATGCTTTACGCTACACTTTCATTCTCTTCACTCATGCTGATGAACTTTATGATGCACCTTTAGATGAGTTTATCAGAGGAAGACCAGATCTTCAGAGACTAGTTAAGAGCTGTGGTGGTGACAGATATCATGCATTTAACAATATGAACAGACAAAACAGAGATCAGGTCACAGAGCTCATACAGAAGATAAAGAGAATGATATCTAACAACGGAGGACACCACAACACTCCACAGGAGTTTGACAAGAGTGAGAACAGTAGGCTTTACTGGAAAAGGGCAAAAGAAGCAGGTACAGCAGAAATAGGAAGACAACACAGAGATCAGGAGGTCACAGAGTGCATACTGAAGATAGAGAGAATGGTTTCAAACAACAAAGAACACCACAACACTCCACAGGAGTTTGAGGATAGTGAGAACAGTAGGTTTTACAGGAATATGGCAAAAGTATTAAGTGTCAAAGGAATCGGAAGATTAATAGATTTAGGAGCGAGCGCGGGAGCTGTGGTAGCAGAAACATTAACTGTTTTAGGTAAAAGTGGTGGTTTCGTTTAAGCAGCAGCATGATTAGGCCTATACAGAAGTACTCGTCAATCGAGACGTCATGCCCATTCAAACTAAAGGGATACAGGCTCCCGCAAGTTTTCTGAGCCAAATGGATTTTGCCTGCAACCTCCAAATCAAAGAAACATCCATTAATCTGTTACTTGTCTTTTTATCTGTTTAATATGCACATTATTATCAGTTCTGTGACGCAACCTTGTCACTTTTCACAGATTTGAAAGGGTTTTGATCATATTACATGTTTCTTTATTAATGAGAAATGCAGACACAACAGCACAGGCGCAAACATAATAAGCATCTGCGCGCAGACGCAGGCTCCTTGCTGCTGCATTTTGCAATCTGAAGAATTAAAACGTTGTCAGAAACGCTCACAACATTATGGTAATGTGTAGTTAACCTCTGCTGTGTAGAGAATGTATGGTTTAAAATGTGACATTCTCAACGTTATATTAGTAGATTTCTAGATTCATCTTGGTACAACACCAGAGTTCAGGGGGTGAGCAGAATCACATGCTCACATATCCCATACATCAAAAAAAATCTTTGACCAAAATTATTTTTTAAATATTTTGAAAATAATTTGAAAATATATTTAGTTTTAACCTTCATATATAAATATATATTACAAAATGTATTTCAAGGGCAACAAATTTCAAATTTTACAACCCATATGGCAAAAAATATATTTACCTGGCCAAAATATAAAAGCTTGTATAAAATGTATAAGTGTGTATAAAATTTAAAATGAAGTATATTTTTGTATTTTAATCTTTTCAAACCTGTTATGTTTAGAGGTTTGTAACATTTTTCAATGCAACTTGGATATAAATGCTTTAAAATATACTAGTCAACATTTGAAGGGGATCAAAAACGTTTATCAAAGTTGTCCTAAGACAAGAACGAGTATTAGGTATTGGTTTTAAGACAACTTTTAGAAAAGGGTTTGATCCACTTCAATTGTTGACTAGTGTATATTTCTTTTTAAAATATATTTCAGAATTGGTGAAAAATACATTTTTGTAAACATATTTTAAAATATATTTCATTACATATATTTTTTGTATATTTTGAAATATTCATTGTTTATATACTGATGTAAAATTACATTAATTTTATAACATAACACAGCTGTTGTGCAAATGCTTTAATGGCACAATTAAACAAGCCAATAAACTGAAAGTATATATAAATAAACCATCAGACACATGATGACTAAATGATTATGGTTCATATGCAGAAATAGGAGCACTATTGCTCATCTGTGGTGAGAGTACAGTAAGCATGGAGATGATTAATGTAGCCATAATGATGGCATATGATTGCTGCTTAAGGTGCCACGATGGATTAGGGCAAGCCAAATGTTTTTCAGTGCTGGTGTGCCAACCTGATGATACAAAATCGTATATATGTATGTGTAGACTATCATACTCTGTAAATAGTATTATTAAATATTATTATTAGCACAGAGTTCAGTCAGGTTTTTCTCAAATATGTGGAATCCTTGGCGTTTTAGTACACTATAGAGTTAAATTAACACTGCCAGGTGTATACATTGTCCCAATCTTACAGTGTGTTAAAAAGTAACACTATAGCAAAGTTAAAATCTGCAATCTGAAAATGTAAATCTTTATTTGCTTAATTTAGGTGTTTGCCGTTTCATTAAAAGTCACCATTATGATGTTCAGTGTTTGTTTTAGTTGACAATATATTCCAGCATTGTTTTTGCGGTGAACACATGTAAATAAGTGATTGATTGTGTAGTATGTCTTTGTGTGTGTATTTGTTGTTTGGACCGAGAGAGTGTCCCTAATAAAAGTTTGATTTGACTTTCAGTATAATAACAATGACATGTTTCTTCTTTCATGCAGTTTAATGTGTTTTTTATGTGTTTACTAGAGTTCAGATGTAGGCTTCATGCATTACAGTCATGTTCTTCCACACCAGATTATAGCTTTGTGCACAGGTATTTTAGATTATATTTATCTTTTTTGTTTGATTAATATCTTGTTTGGTCAATTATTATGGTGTTCTTTTGTAGTTTAGTTCTCCTTGCACAGATAAACAGATAAAGTGCTTGAGCATATAATAAAAGATTATGAAGTTATATTGAAGGTTTCCAACATTCCCAAAAATGTTCTGCCAACATGAAAAGTGTCCAGTTTTTTTAACGATTTAAGAGAATTCCTTAAACATTTCCAACATTCCCAAAAAAATCTCTCCTGTTTCTCATTCACAGCAATGACATTGGGAACAAACTGGGACCCAATCATCTCCTAACATCACCTAACATCTCCTACTTTACAGAAAATACTCACACGTGTCAACAGCATTTCAAACTTTAAAATTTTCAAAACACCAAAGTCTACAATCAAAAGATCTCAGTATGACCTCAAACATTTCTTATCAAACCCCCCCCCCCAAAAAAATATCTGAGCTACAATATTTAGATTAACTTCTTAACAACTGAAAACGCTCACAATGACATAAACATTACCAGTTAACCTGTGATAAGACTCGGTGTTAAACATCAGTCCACCACTAGAGGACAGCACAGTATTTCTGTTGAATTACAGAAAGCAAATCAAAAGATGAAGAGTGTTTCTAGTCTACACAGAATAAACTCATGGTAATACCAGGTATGTAACCATTTAAAAAATGTTACCTTCAGTTTCTAAAGTTTGTGAATAAATTTAACCACTGATAAACAGCTTGATGAATGACTTATATCCTAATAGTTATCCACACACATGCATTATTATATTGTTATATCATATTACCTGTGCTGTATGTTTCTGAAGACAATCACAGATGTCCAGTAGTATTTCTCTTCATTTATTGCTTGACCTTCATCAGTCTTAATGGCTTCATCTTTCTCCTGTGCTTCATGACATCAGAATCATACAGAACAGTGACTGAATGAGTTTATAATGCTGATCAGATGTCTGTTTGACTGCTATAATCATCCATCCATCCATCTCATATCATCACATCTGTAGCTCTTCAATTCCTCTGAGATCTACCTGTTTTTAACACACAATAACACTGATTTTGAGCTGTTAAATGACATCCAGATGATTTCCAGATCTTTTGAAGATTACAATTTAAATGGTGTGGAATAAACATCCTGCTAAATATTACATTTATGTTTTCAGTAATACGAGTTTGATAAGTAATGCAGGCAAGAAATGTTTAATGTGAAATTTACCTTCAGTTGTCTAAATCTGCAATAAACCTCTTAATCCCCAAAATAAACTTAATTATGATACAAATTCACAATAATTCTTCTGTCATTGTGGTTTATTTATGTGCTGTAAACTTTAGTCTTAGGGAAATACTGAACACATAACATGATCTCGGGCCCTTGACAATATTCAGAATAAATCTTTTTTGTTATGTGGTTGTTCTTAAAGGTACAGTGTGTAGATTTTAGTGGCATCTACGATAGCAGTCACAGGACAAACATGTCATCTTCTGAGACAACATAGTGACGAACTCTCTGTAGAGCAGTTTGTCCGTTTGTGCTATAGAAACATCATGGGGCAAAATGGTGGCCTCCTTGTAAGGGAACCTGCGGTGTGTTTAGATAAAAACAGCTTATTTTAAAGAAATAAAAACCAATACAGTTCATTATGTAAGGTCTTTATACATTTGTGAAAACATGGTAAGCTATATCATATTGCATTGCTGTCAAAAGATCCTTCTGACATTTACACACTGACTGCACCTTTAAAAGGAGTATTATTTTAGATTTAAAAATGATGTAAACAAAGAGTAAAAAAACAGTGGCCTAATAATCAATACGTTTGAATTGATTTATTGAACACAGACAGTTTGGAAAAAATTTAGACTGATAAACTTTAACATAATAACACAGTTTGTTTAATACAAAACGAATCTGTCTATAAGTGAATTAATGGCCACATAAAGAGAGAATTAAAAATACTGCAAAACTAACAAAGTTGCTCGGTTTTATATTAAAAACACACAACCAGTCTTAGTCTCATTAGCACCCACAACAGATGATCAATAAAAAACTCCTCCTAAAAGTCCTCCATTTCACTTCAGTTAAAGAAATCTTTGGAGATGGCTTCCACAAAGTTTGGTGCTGACATGAGTATACCGATGGTACAGAGGATTGTAAAAATAGAGAAGGCCATCAGACACAATCTGTCGATTACTGCCGCCGCAAACTTCCATTCGTTACACAGACTCTCATTTTCATCCTGACTGCGGAATCTCCCGGCGATGTATCGAACTTCTTCCAAGATCTTTGCTAGTTCTGTTTCTGAAGCCCCACTCGTAACGACTCTGCTCCCGCCCCCTAGTGATGGCATCGTCGCCCCTGGCAACAACACATCCTCACTGGAGCCCACGAGACGCCCACAGAGCACACCCGAGTCGTGCGATGAAGCATAGTGGACGCCATCCATACCTCTGAATCCAAAATACAGCAGATTACCACTGGTGGACTGTAGCGCCCCCTGGCACACCGAAAGCTCAACGCTGGATCCGCTGCCACGCCGAGACGGTTTGTCGTGACAGGCAAGACGGATTCGTTCCTCACCGGGACGCTTCATCCTCAGAAACCAAGCACACCAGTTCAGAAGGATAACACGAGTCTGTAAAGCACAACACAAATAAGAAATCAAACACTTCACAGACAGTTTAACTACTGTATATAACACCTGTAGTTACGTCTTTAGTTATCTCATAAACCATCTGCTGACTCCGTAGGTGACACAGAATTGACTCTGGATTCTTCTGAAGGTGTTCACTTCTCCATCTTATTTGGTGCTTGATTATTTTTTGTAATCTAAAGTATTAAAAAGTTTGTGCCTTGTGAAAAATTTAAACCACCCTGAATACTGTTCTCAGATCAGACATAATTCTTATTCACATTACATGAGCGCTTAACTGTCTCTTAAAGTCACTTTGACCTTTAACAGTTTCATGTGAATACAGAGAGACTTTATGTGTGAATGTATTGCTGTAAATGGTGATATCTTTTATTTAAACAAACTACATAATACTGCATATTTTTACGGAGCCCCTAAAGTGACATTGGATAAAAAAAATCGAAAGTTTAGTTTTTATGTGCTCACGCAAAACCTTCATGTGCAGAATTTATTTTTTAAGTTTAGTTTTGCATGTGCACACGAGATAGTTTCACGTGAGCATCGCAAAAGTTTTTATGTGCACACACGAAAGTTTCACGTGAGCACACAATAGTTTCACGTGCACACGCGCACATTTTTTTATTTTACTAGATAAACATTTAGAAGATTTTCTTCATCAGAAATCCACATGTTTACATAAGAATATATATATAATCTTATTGTATTAATGCTCTTGCATCAGTGAATGTTTTTAAAATAATAAATAAAGTCTGAGAGTAAGTAAGAGATTATTCTCACCCATCTCGGCATCTGTCCTCCATCTGGATCATGATAATGATACTGTAACACCAGAACTGTAGCAATAACTGACAGACCAACAATCACCATAGTGGTCGCAAAATATTGTGCTGAAACACAAACACAACACAATTTAAGCATCGTTGTGAAGAAATCATCTCTTTTTATTAAACCCATAAAGGGTCAGCTGACATTGGCTTAACTTTGAACTCTCTTCTATACGTTACATATAGTAAGGTTTAATCTTAGCTGCTAGATTTCACTAGTAATAATGTTTTATATAATAATTTAAAATATTAAAATATTAATTTGAGTAAAAAAACATTTAATGACATTTCAAGCTTGCATTGGTATAACGGTGACCTGTTCCTTTAAACACTTTAAATGTCAAATGAAAGCCCTTGAAATCTTTTCTTTGGCATTATTCAACGGACCTCACAGATGTTTCAGGTCGGCGAAGCAGTGAAACAGACAAATAACCCTCGGTATCATCAGGGAACACTTTAGCAGAACTGATGAGGCTTTAGCGCCGTGTTTCACTGTGAATGACAGTGAGTTCATTTCTAAGCGAGAGCCATTTGTGGATGATACATAACCATGAATGTGACAAATGAACTTTGCGGCGTCTTGATTTTCAGGGTCTGTGAAGAATCGCTCATTATTTTCCTCCAATACATCTGCCTAAAACGACAAATCAGCACGAGGACAAATCCCCACCCTGTCACGGTGATTGACGGCTTCACTTACCAATCAGTGGCACAGAATCTGATGTGGCCGGCATGATCTCTGCCACCAACAGCATGAAGACAGTAAGAGACAGCAATACTGTGATTCCTGTTAGAAAACAACAAAAACAAACGTCAATGCCTTCACCCTGTTCATCTCATTTATTCACGTTTATACAGATAAAAAGATCCTTCAGGACAGGATTGATTGATTGATTGATTGATTGATTGAATAGAAACATACGGCTTAATAAAGTCTCCTGGAGAGAGTTTGGTGATCTGATCTGAGTGTTTCTATCTGTATAACTTTAGTCCGTCTCTAACTGAATGTGTATCGATTCCAGAGCATCTTTTAAACTGAGATAATAAATCAGTTCACTGGACTTCATCCCATTACACTTACACCTTAACTTATTAAACTCATTCACATTCATTCAGAAGTGAACTACAGGAACTCTCTCGCTCAGATTGAGTCACAAAGTTTCTTTTCTCTACTTGAAGTATTAAAGTTTTGCTCTTCATCACAGTCATCTTTGGTTTGCTCAATCGGTGACTGCATTATAATTTCCTGTTTTTATATAATTTCCTTACATTTTGGTCTTTTTGCATTTGAGCTGAAATTGTGTATCTGGTTTAATATGATTACATCATATATATATATATTTTTAAATAGAATTTAAAATAATGTATACCTTGTAATGCACTGTAAGTCACTTTGGATAAAAGTGTGTGCCAAATGCATTATAATCAATACTACTGTACACATACTAAAGGTCATGGGTTTAAACCCAGGGAACACACATGGGTGATGCAGGTGACAAGATGTCCAGCTTCAGAATTTTTAAAAAGCCCTTAAAGCCATTTTTTTGCACATATAAGATTAAGGTCTGAACTTACTATAATCATTATTTTTAGAGGATTTTAAAAAATCTTTCCTATAGAATTATTTACATTTTTTTAGATTATCATTACCGCAACATGATATTACATTAAATATATGCATTTACAAACTCGTGTTTTGGTAATGAGAACTAAAAAGTTGTCTAGGTACTAAGACAAACAAAATTTCAACTTTTATCTGCAGAGAAAAAATAAGAACTGCTTACCTGGTAGCCATCTTGAGTGTCACAGTCAATTATGTCCCTTACAACAGTTTTATTTTTAAAATGTTAGTTCCTTCAGGGCTTAAACAATGATTGAAAATTGTTGCGGAGGATTGGACACATTTACAGTATATTCCTTATTATTGTCTCTACATTAATCAATGATCACAAAATACCACATGTTTCTTTACTATAAATGTTTATAGTATAACATGTACTGAAGCGCTTTATTTTATAGATTTGTTAATTATAAATATTTCCATGTCAAAGAACCCAAATCCAGTGATGGACACGTTGCGGTAATGAAAATGTTCCCCTTAAATGTGGAAAAACAACAAAATTGGTTTGTATGATGTCATTTGAAATCATGTGCAAACTAGTACATGAAGAGATGTTTGTAACTGTATGCCTCTTATTTTGATTGCATTTACTTTTTTTATCAAAATGTTTCCTGACACCTCATAAATCTAATTTCGCAAGAATCATGCACAAACTGTGTGGTTTGTGTACAGTATGTGATTTGTGTTTGTGTCAACATGTATCTTACCCAGTGAGATCTTCTCTCCTGAGTCCGCCGGCAGAAGAAACACCAGCAGAGCGAGAGTTGAGATGAGAACACAAGGAATCAGAAGATTCAGACCATAATACAGCGTCCTCCTCCTCATTACCAGTGTAAAAGTCACATCAGGGTACGGCTCTTTACAGCAGTCATAAAACCTCTCATTCCTTCTGACTGGAACCTCTAAAACACATAGACACATACACACACACACACGCACACACGCACGCACGCACGCACGCACGCACGCACGCACGCACGCACGCACGCACACACACACACACACACACACACACACACACACACAGACACAGAGAAAGTGCATGAGTCTGGTATCTGCTGAGGAGGAAAGCTAAATGTATTACATTCAATTACATGAAGAGCAGAGGCCATTAGTCAATGTTCTTAACCAGTAACCACTAACAGAGCATCAATCTCTGTCTGACCGGATCTCCATGCAACCTAAATGAATATAAATGCATTAAAGCAATGGATGTTTTTGTTGTTTCGATTATGGTAGGAAAATCTTTTGTGGTGGTGTACTAACCAACCAGATCCCATTCTCCATTAGCAATATATCCAGTTATATCTGCGTCCATCATCTGGAGATCCAGAGACCATCCACCGTACGTCCACGAGCCAAACTTCAGATCACATCGCTGAACATCAAACGGAAACCAGCGTACATCGATGTAGCATGTGCTCTTAAAGATACCTGTACAGCAGGTGCATTGTGGGAAATGTTCATTAATAATAATAATAATAATAAAGATCACACAGATGAGAGTTATTCTGGATTGTGTGTTTTGGAAGTGCAGGTAAATAATGAATCACAGCTGATGTGCACAAGGTCAAGGCTTTGTATTGTTTGTGAGATCCAGTATTTCATATCCACGCTGTGTCAGATGTATTCTCAGTTTTATAGTATGATATTACAAACACAAGGCCATATATTGGACAGGAGAACGATGTCCCCATAAAGCTCCTCTTCTCACTTTCTATCACGGCTCTCATGTCATGAGGGATTCTCCATCTTTCCAAACGGCCCATTGGGACACAATGACCCCTCAATGTCTTTACTGATTTACATATCCCATCATGCTTCTCTTTCACAGGGCGGTCTGTAGTTATAGTATGTCGTGGGTTGATGTCTGCGTGCACTTGTATTGCTCGTGTCCTTACAGTGGTTTTAAAGGTATTAAAAAAATTATCTGCTGAGCTCAGGTCACCGTGAACACAGAAACAGAGAAAACTGAAGGTTGCATTACAGTAACAAACATGTTATAAAGGTGCGTCATGATGCCATACGAGAACCAATTTTGACTGAATGATTCTTTGAGGAACTTAAAAGCAGCTTTACTTTTAAGAGTGTCAGAAATGATGTATTTATTTGTGTTATGTTTTTTTACCTGGTGGCAGATACTGACAGTGTCCAGATGAGTTCACCAGCACATTTGTGTGGAAAGTGGCATCAAATCTCTCATCAGCGCTGTTAAACAAATAAAAACACTTACGGTTAGACGTCTGGAGCTGCATAACCTTACAACATTTATAACTTCAGTGGCACAAACAGGATCATAAAGCATATGACAGTGAGGGTCAGTCCAGTAAATCAGACTTATTTAAGACGCCACTAAACTGACAAACATGACAAAGTTACTGATGCTGTAAAGAGAGCTGGAGACCAGCAGCAGAGAAATCTCTCTCATCTCTCATTACTGAACTCTAAAGATGACGTTTGCATGATAAGATGAGTCTCAAACTGGCGTCAGAGCTGACCGAATGACCGTCTGAATGGCTAATCACATGAGAATCATCTAATGATCTTCATACCATGAACAGAACAGAGCCATAGAGACAGAGAAAGATGTGAATCCTCACTACAGTAAATGATGTGTGATCACACCTGTTGTAAAGCAGGATGTCTGGTTTCCAGATGAGAGAGTCCGGGAATCTTACCGTGGTAACACCAGGGTAATCGCTCGTGTTCCACCGAAGATAATGATCAATCCAATACTAAAACAATCACACATCAATAGATCAATACAGACACAATGCTCTTATAAACATAACCTAAAACACTCAAAACTTCAACCTGGATGATCAAATCAGCTGTGTCTGTTGGTTGAGGTCTCTCTCTCTCTCTCTCTCTCTTTCTTAATAAATGTGATTTCTTTGCATTGAGTGCAGTCTGTATCTGTATCTAATGGCATCATCAGAGTCTGGCATGCGTCTCATCTCATAAATCTAATGCATGCTGGGACAATCACTGTTATTTTAGGGGAGATAGCAGAAAGCACACAGTTCCTCTCCAGGCGTTTAATCCGGTTTCCTCAGCGTAACCTCCAGCTAACAGCTTTAAAGCTTTGGTGAGCACTGAATTCATCCTCCTACACATGACGGTTTCCTCGGACGCACGTGATACACGTCTGGATCCGAACTTTACTTCCGGTTTCGTTTTTTTAATGGTCTGACTAGTTACTAAACTGATCTCTTGAATGAATGCCTCGTCGAAAATAACAAATGTTTTGGTTTCCTAGGTAATCTATGTGTTGTTTTTTTGCTTGTTATATAAATAAACTATGTTTAAAGAACTTTGTTGTTATTTATTCTTAGCGGAGTTTACCGGAAGTTACGTGCGGACCGCGACAGCCGCTTGTTTATGTTGTTACTGCTGAAACGGTCTATAAGTATACACACACATGCATTTAAAGGATATATGATGCATCCCGCAGAAGGAGCAGGTAGTAAATATTTTGCTGAAAGATGAACACCCAGAGCGCTTTAGCTATTAATGATGAGGAGGGAGTATTTCTGTATATAAAATCACTTTCATAGCATGAATAGAAAGCGAGAGGTTAAAGAGACTCTGCTGTGTTAGCTGTTTTCTAATTTTAATAGAAACCATGAGCTTCTTGTTTGTTTTGTGTAAGGAGAGCAATGATGATGATGATGATGATGATGATGATAAGCGCTTCATTAAACGCATACAGTACAGTACAATATGTGTGAGAGGACAACACAAACTCTTCTTAAAGTCCTCTGCTGAATCTCATCAGTTTACAGTGAAAACCTCACACACTTCTAGAAAATCTAAATGCAAAACATCACAAACAGAAACGACAGATCTGGATGTGGATCAACATAAGCAGTGCCTTCATGCGTCACATAAATAAACAATAGAGGCTTTAAATGAACTTTGATAAACCGCTGGTAGAAATATTCACATCTTCTCTTCTCACACAGGTTGTTTTCTCATGGATTTAAGACATTAAGATAGTGGACATGAGCACTTATATGAACATTTAATAAGAAAAGTTAAAATTCCCCCCGCTTTAATGTTTCTCCCTTCGGCTGTAATCTGATATGTAATGATCTCTGATAGCAGACTTTCATTTTCTTAATGTGGGCACTTAAGAAATCAAGCCAGAGCCAAAGAGATGCATCTTACATGGGCTGATCTGGGATCTGTGTTCACTGTAATCTTATATTGTGTCCAGTAATAATAATGAATGTATAAAATGGCATTGGTCCAGCTCATTAATGTCTCAGCACATACAGTAGTCTGATCCAACAATCTTTGCTCTTTTATGATTCAAAGGGACTAAATCTGAAAATCAATGAGAACACAATGATCTCAGCAAACACACAAACACACAAACATCATCTTTAAAGATTTGACTTCAGTTACAAACATCTGATGAACATCTTTACAAATTCACAATAAATATCTGCTGTTAATGACAAACACATCACTGTCAAACAGTTAGTTCTGATCAATAATCTTGTTTATTTTATTTTTCAGTCAATCTTACCAGTTGAAGCCAGATGTTTGTTGTCAGCACCTGATTCTTCTCATCCTAAAAATAAAACACAACAGTCAGCGGTTCATCAGCTCAAAACACTGCAGAATAAAACAGATTTAACTTTAAATATAAAGCAGAAAACCTGACACATGACATGATAATACAGTTTAAAAATAAAAACATGTCATGAAATGAATTGCAAAATCATTCTATTATTTATTTGGAGCAGTGAGTCATTTATAGAGATGCTCATTGAATTTCTAATGATAGATGTTTAATAAATGCAGTATTTTGGGTTATTTTGCTCTCATTGCTCAGGATTTCTGTCCATAACAGTGAATAAAATAAAGAATCATAACAGGATTTATGGCATCTGTGTGAAATGACTACAGGAAAGGTTGAATTGAACACAATGTTATCACAATGTTTGTTTTGTGTTGAATAAATGCACTGCAAAAATGACTTTCTTAATATACAGTACAATTTGAATGAATCTGTGCTTAAAACTAGCAAAAATCTTTCAAATATTTATTGAATTAAGTGTTTAAGAAAAAAGCTGAATTATTTGCTTGTTTTAAGCAAAAATTCACTTAGATATTTATTTATTTTGTCTATAAACTAGACATATTGTCTTAGGTATTTTTGCTTATCAAGAAAATACATCTTGATTTATTTAAAATCATTTTAGCCCTCAGTCCTTTAAGATGATTCATCCTACAATCTCACTGTGATGCTTCAGTTTTAATCTGATATTGCCAAGATAAATTGTCTTTATTTAATGTTGTTACAAACTAAATGTATCTAAAACTAAAATTTATTTCATTAGAGAGCTACAACAGAGAGAAGTCATCTTTTAAAGGTTTTCAGATATCTGGAATATAGTGTATGATGTAAATGATCATTCTGATATTTTAGCTCTATAGTGTTCAGTCACTGTTGTTGTATGTAAAAGAGTGTCTGTGTATGTGCGTGTGTGTGTGTGCGTATGCATGCATGCATGTGTGTGTGTGTGTGTGTGTGTGTGTGTGTGTGTGTGTGTGTGTGTGTGTGTGTGTGTGTGTGTGTGTGTGTGTGTGTGTGTGTGTGTGTGTGTGTGTGTGTGTGTGTGTGTGCGTGTGTGTGCGTGTGTGTGTGTGTGCGTGTGTGTGTGTGCGTGTGTGTGCGTGTGTGTGCGTGCGTGCATGTGTGTACTGACCACATCCATGATCTGCATTAAACTGAAGCTGAAGTGAACAGTGAGCGAGTGCGAGTCGTTGTAAACCGGTCGCTCTAGAGGATTGTAGTTTCTCATCAGATCTTTATAAAGTCTCCTCTGATGTTCTCCCTGTAGAGAAACTGACACACAAACACAAACACAAATACATGCAGACTCATTGGAAACAAGTGATGACAAAAGTGAAACAAGCAGTTGCATGTACTCTATGTGCGGGTCAATCTGGTTAATTATCTGTGGTGATGGGTTGATCAGTGAGGTCAACGGTTCATTACTGCTGTTTGCTAGGCAAGCATCATCATCATCATCATCATCATCATCATTATTGTTGTTAAAACTCTGAACAATGACTGAATAAACTACTACCTAGCAATCAGCCAAAAAACATATTCCTTTCTGAAACAGAAATCTTGAACTACTTTTGTCATATTTTTGAAATCAAAACAACCAAATGAATCTGAATCATTACCAAATTTCAGATGTCTTGCATCACATCATTTAGTACATAATTATAATCAAATCAAATGGTTGTCAGAGCAAATATTTACACCTGGACTCAATATATTTGATATTTGATCCTGCGTATATTTATCCCACAATCCCATGTTCTCCCGGTTAATCATATTAACACATGCGGAGTGTTTTAAACTCTTTTGTTAAATGTTGTATGAATTGATCTTGGCTCTCACCGGATCATCCTGTGGTAAATGTAGGAGATTTAATTAACTTGGACTTTAGGAGGAGGTTTAATTAACCTCAAAGCTCCCCAAGGAGTCCATCTGCCCTCTCTCTCTCTCTACCCCATGATGGGTGCGTCCTAAATCTGGACCAGGATTCATACTGAAATAGCAATAAATCACTTTCTGCAGGCTAAATGACCTGAAACCCAAATCTCACCACCAGTGTGAGATAAAGACCAGACGACACCAGAACAGACATAAGATTCTTCTTCAATGCACTAAACCACTGTATTAAAATGGATGGAGTTGTACCCTGATATTACACACAGTGTGGTATATGAATGATAATGAATGATGGTATTACATCACTGTACCGTGGTACAGTCACAGCCCATTTGAATTGGACATTAAAGCGAGAGATCACCCCCCAAAAATGAACATTTTCTCATCATTTTCTCACTCTCATGTTGTTACAAACAATTGCTTTGTTCTGATTAACACGAAGGAAGATATTTTCAGGAATGTTTGTAACCAAACAGAATATAAGAATACTATGGAAGTGAATGGGGCTTATGATCGGTTTAGTTACAAACATTCCTCAAAATATCTTCCTTTGTGTTCATCAAAATAAATACATTTATGTGGGTTTGTAACAACATGAAAGTGAGTAAATGATGAGAGGATGAACTATCCCTTTAAATAATCCTATGAATAAATCATGTTTTTAAAATGCATTTATATATTATTTTCTATAGGCTATATTATATTATATTTATTTTATTAGAGCAGAACATAACTAACAGAATCATAACAACAAACACAAAATAATTGAATAATTCGCCTATAAATTACCAGTAAACCAGCAGATGAAGCAGATTATCTCAAAGTTAAAAATTAAAAGCCGATAATTGCGTGTTAATGATAATAAATGTTTAAGGTCGTACCGTGGATGAAGAGAGCAGTGGAGAGCAAAGATAAAGTCCAGAACCGAGAACCCATGATGACCATCATCACACCGAACCACCGGACTCCAAATCTGCCGCTAAACACTGAAACTCAACGCGACGCCACGCGCAGAGTGACGCGCGCAGACTAGACTTGAAGCAGCTGATCTGAGGTCAGTCCTGACGCCACACACACATATAATGGTTGTACTGCACATCATCATCACTGAATTACCGCAATAAACCCAGCAAACTGAAAAATAAACAAAGACAAAAAGAAGTCTTTACACTCATCTTTAGCATTTAAACAATCAAACATACAAAACAAGTTTTAATCTTATTTTAATAATTCCTAAATAAATAAATGTTAAATAAAAAAACAGTACACAGACAGAAATCAGTGGTTATATGAGTATAGATTGTCAAAATTAGAGATCATTCTGTGTCTGGATATCGGTAGGGACTTTTAGCAAACCTACCCAATAGACGCCCTTGCATTCATCTCACAAAAGATGTTTTAAAAACATTCAAGCATCATTAGTTTGTGGGGTCACACAGCACATCAATGAGATTCAGACATTAATGCACGTGTGTGTGTGTGTGTATAAACACTTCAGAGATCTGGACAATATTGTATTTATAAAACCAACACTGTTTACAGACCATTAAACAGACACAGTTAACCCGATAACTCTCCAGCTTTAGTCCTTTAATAGTTTTATTGCTTACTTTACTGAGTTTTATTAGGGTACTTGAGTTCTAATAGTCTACTAGACGTTTATAACTGGACTCCATTAGGTAAGAGCATTAGTTTTATTATTACACACTTAACATTTATTGCCTCTTTATATTTATGACCCTAAAATAATCTTATAAACATTTATTAAAGGGGACATATCATTAAAAACTGACTTTATGTTTAAGTGCTATAATTGGGTCCCCAGTGCTTCTATCAACCTAGAAAATAACTTAGTAACTTAGTTTTGGTAAACCATTCTCTGCAAGCAGGTGAAAAATAGCTCATTGAAATTTGTCTCCCCTTGTGATGTCAGAAGAGGAGCTTATTACAATAATACCGCCCCTTAATCTGCACTATCCAACCACAGCACTGCCATTTAGTCATGAGATCAGCTCATTTACATTTTAAAGGACACACCCAAAAACAGCAAAATATTGCTCACACCTGTAAAATTAATTTAACATGTTATAATAAATTATCTGTGGGGTATTTTGATCTAAAACTTCACATATGTACTCTGGGGACACCAAAGATTTATTTGTTTATTTTAGTATCTTAAAAAAATCTTTTGAAATGTCATCTTTAACAGCATAAGCCAAGATTTCTTCTCTGGCAGGAAGAAGGGTTTTAAACTTAAGCTTTACATTGACTTTGAATTATAAAAACTAGAAAATTATGTCCCAGTTTAAATAAAACTTTTAGTGTCAACTGTAATTTTTTATATAGTTAATATTATGCCACACAAAACGACACACAGTTCTTGATTTTGCACTATGAAAGTAAAAATCTTTCTGTAGATGAAAGTAACTTTCTGTCAAGCCAACATAAGATAATAAAAACATACATTTCAACTTTCAAGTGCAATATAATTATTTATTACATGAGATGAGTGCTTTGTGGTTATATTGAGGAGGAGGACGATATCATCATCAGGATCTTCCTCCTCATGTGATGTGTGGGACATCTAGAGGTGATTCTCACTTACTGCACCCAAACATGTGAGGGTTAATTCACATACCAATTACAATATGAACTGAGGAAAATCCAATCCAATCAATAATTACAATCATGATTAGATATATTTATGTCCAGTACAAACAATTTAAAGTGCAAAACATTTGTATTTACACAGATTTCAGAGGTTTAATTGATGTTATGTGCCCAGTCTGTCATTCAGAAAGCTGTTGGTTTTGGAGTCTTGAAGCAGCATGTTTGCCACATCCAGAAACTTGTGCTCATAGGCCAGTTTATAATGCACGTAAACGTCCTCACAATGACATAACAGCTTCTTCAGATTCTGACTGGAACTCGCTGGCGGATTGTGATGCAACATTCTGCAAACATTAAGAGTACATTTACAAATCTGTACACATATTTAATAAACTCGACTCATACAGACAGGCAAGGTGTGATTTTCTGGTCTTTATATCCCTGCCTCTGATGAATAATTTTTTTTATCCCCGGTGGGAACAAAATGTATTCCCCCCAATGATTAATGGTCATAAAGTGGCATATAAACGGCCTAAAATTAACATAATTTAATATAAGTAAAAACACTGCCACGCAATAGTGCAAACAACAATAAATCAAGAATGAAGTATTACTGTCAGCGCTTCTCATGACAATAAACAACGATTTTCATAAATAAAAATATTTAAAAAACATCCCGCCCCTGATTTTTTCCCAAATCACACCGTGCAGACGGATATCTAAACTAAATCACATGAAGACATGAGAAACAGGTTTGTCACCGAGAGGTTTATTCACAGGAAAACAAACATCATAATGAAGCTCTGACTTACTTTTTGGAGATCTCCTCAAACAGACTGGTGGGCAGCGATCTGTGGCGTTTAAACTCCTCCAGGTAGCTGAATTCTCCATTCAGTATAATCTTGTGAAACAGCACCTCGGCCCAGTCTGGACTGTAGTCGTACGCTTCAGCTAACACAAACGCCTGACCACAGAAAATAAAACATTAACTTCACAGATCACTGAATGAACTCGTCATATTGCTCTGAATCGTTCCACAATTGGAAAATGTCAACATAAAAAAAACTATCATTACTGAGTATAGTAATAATGTTTATGTCACTCTAGTAAAACAAACAAATGAAGAATTCAGATGCAAGTGCATGCATGCTTTTATAGCAAACACTAAACAAAACCCACTTATTTAGACATGATACTAAAGGATTGCAAAATTATTAAAGATGTTACATTGAAAATAATGAAAATAAAAGTGTAAAAATGAAGAAACTGAAGCACACATTAGGTGGCGCTGTCGTCCATGTGACTGTAACAAACGCTCCAGGGGTCTCATTTCACACACAGGTAAGGATCCTTACTAAAAGTCTACATCCGCACAAAAGCAAAAAATATTAAGACTTATAAAACACAGCAATGTTCCCTTTATAAATCCCAGATCACATAAAAGTGTGTGTAGATGAATTATCCTCAGATCCCACCCTGTAAGCCCATTCTCCCGTCAAGATCACAACCTTTGCGTGGGATCCAGTGTATGGACGTTTCCAGCCCTGTTTTGTGTGTACGCACGCTTTATAAATGAGACCCCTGATCATTTTGCATGTGGTCGTTCATGTAAATGATAGTTCTCCTGAGCTCATTGTTTTCTGACACATTAATAATCACATCGAGAGTGTATTTGAGGTAATACCTGGTAACAGCGCGGTAAAGCCACAATGGTACTGTGAAGTTCAGCCGGCCGTAGATTGATGACGCGCTGCTCTTGTCCATGATTCATAAAATATAACTGAAGAGTGACCAGTTTAGCCAGTTTAACACATTTAACAGCCTGACGCACACACGAGTCCTGTAACACACAAACATTACACAAATCATTTATTCTCTGAAAGAAATCATTTGTGTGAACTTTTGGATAATGATTCATGCTCACTGTTAATCAACATTTATTGATGCTGATGCTAGTAGTGAAATGCAACAACTGCATTCAAGAAATTCAAATCCTCTTTTGATTCTATACAGAGAATTTTTTTTATAACAACATTGTATGAAGCTAAACAGAGATCATGAGCTCTGAGCTTGTAAATCACCAGTTGTAAACATGTTTACCACACATTTAGATGACTTTAATGATTGTGGAAGGATGCAATTGGAATTTAAAAACTGTAAGAAAATAATTGATAATAGAATTATAAAGCCATGAAAAGATTTAAAATATCTCTTTAAAACAGAAAAGAAAGTTATATACACCTGGGATGGCATTAGGGTGAGTAAATGATGAGAGAAGTTTCCATTCCCTTTAAGAATTGATGATAAATAAAGCCTATATTAACTTACCTATGATGCTGAGAGAATAAATCTCTCACAATAAACATGTATTAAAAAATGAACTCTATAAATAAATACTTTGAAAAAACTTTTATGTTAACTGTTAAAAAGAAAGTTACCTTTGAGTAACTCTCAGCTGCATCTTTCAGTAAAGTCATAACTTTCACTAAAGCGTTCTTCAGATCCCCAGTGATCGCTGCTCTCCACAAAACACAAAAAACTCATTTCAGAAACATACAAACAATACCACTAACTTTATTCTATAGGTTAAAGGGGTCATATGATGTGATTTCTCGCTGTAGTATTGTTGTCGCCGCTGACATGTCATAGAGATGCTGTGCTGTGGGAGCTGATATTCCAAACATGGTTACACGTTTGAGGTATTTGGCCAATCAGAGCACACCACGCTTGTTCAGTACGATGAGCTTTGCAAAAACCGATGGCGGTGCATATCTACGGTATGTGGAAAATAATGTGTTTATTGAATCTTAAACCTCATAAACACATTACACTACAACAGACACCATTAAAATAACATTACATTAAATGAGTCTTTTGTAGGGTATTGGGTATTTGCAAGGGCCTCACGGTACGATACATATCACGATACATGCTGCATGATACAATGTATCACGATACGATGCAATGTGTTGCATGTTGCGATATATTGCAATACTTTTTATTTTTTATCAAAAATCTAAAAAAGCTGCTTTTTAAAAAAAAAATGTAAAGCCAAAGTGCTTCCACATGTTGGCTTTGAAAGCTGCAGGCGTTTTTAAATTTTCTGCCATTTTCTCAGTTCTTCTGAGACATTGGGCGAATGGCCGTATATGACAGACAACTGGACAACGACAACTACAGCAGAGATGGAGGAGGTTCTTTGATGTCACAGAGGGATTTGATAAAAAAATATATAGTAGAGATTGAAATATCGATACACTATCATGGAAAAATGATCACGATAGATAGCTGTATCAATATTTTTGCACATCCCTAGTCTTTTGCATATTGTTTTATAGTCAATTATTGTCTTTCTCTGGATGTGATTAAAAGTAAAACATTTAGATGTGATAATAGTGAATAAAGAGTGATAAATGTGAATCTACCCCACGGCTGAGATTCGATGATCTTAAGCTGTGTTCGTGCAGCGGCCTCGTGATTTTCTCCGATCTCCCGACACATGCTGAAACACAGAGCCACCATATTGTGCTTCTCGCTGTCACCCGGCAGACAACGCTTGATATAATCCAACAGAGCCGTCTTCAGTCTTACATTCTGTCAGTAAACACAAACACACACAGTGGTAGTTGAGGATGTGATGTCATCATTTATCTACTCGAGTTAATTAATCAACATCTCACCGATTCAACTTTCTTTCTTAGTAGCATCTCAAAGCGATGGTTCTGATGGAGCAGGTCGAAGATGTAAGTCATGTCATTATAGCGGCCGATACCCGTGAGCAAACGCACCTGTGGGGACAACAATTCTCCATGAAAAACTTTGTAAAAACAAATGAAGAGTTTTGTTGCAAAACGAGATAAATCCATTTTTCACATTTTTGTCAAAACATGTTTATTACTATGTTATCATGTTATTATTTTGTTTTATGGTGCTGTATTTTTTAATTTATGAAGGTTTAAATCAAAACAAAGCAACTGCAGCTGAATTGATATTAATTGGAATGGACAACCAAAAAAACAAGATTTCTGAAAAATAAAAAAATGGAGTTATCTCGTTTTGCAACGAAACTGACATGACACGAGCTCCTGATTGATATGAGATGTGAAAACACTGACCAGCAGTCCATAGCCTTCACCATGAGCCAGATGTGTGTGACTGAGGTGTCTGGCCGCCTGCAGGACCCTCACAATACCCTCCATGTTACAGGTCAGACTGAAGCAATCGTGAGCTAAAATCAAGATCTCCACAACTGCAGAAAGACACAGAATTAAATCTCAACGATAGTACGTTTCACAAGACTTTTTTAAGACGTAAAATAAATCTTTAGATTTCAAAGAGTACGTATGTTAAGTTTTAGCTTAAAATACCGTAGAGATGTACAGTAAGTGTGAGCAAAAATGTTTTTTGTTTTTTTTCTGTGTGTCCTTTTAAACGCAAATGAGCTGATGACATGCAAACACTGATCACCATAATGATGGTTTGTTGAAATTGAAACTCAATTGTGCTGATAAATATTTTCTCTTTCTGCACTAAATGTCAGTGCCGTGGTTGGATAGTACAGATTAAGGGGCGGTATTATTATAATAAGATCCCCTTCTGACATCACAAGGGGAGCCAAATTTCAATGAGCTTTTTTTACATGCTTGCAGAGGATGGTTTACCAAAACTAAGTTACTGGATTCATCTTTTTTATATTTTATAGGTTGATAGAAGCACTGAAAACCCAATTACACAGCAAATAATGACTTTCTTACTTAGTATTTTTGTATTGTTATTTTTTATTTTTGTATTGTATATTTTTCTTGAATTTTTCTTGAATTAAGTACCAATTTAAGAAAAAAAGTTGTTTTATCCACAAATTCACTTAAATTTTATATCATATTTTTGTTTCAAAACTAGAGGTATTTTCTTAGGTCATTTTGCTCATCAAGAAAATACATCTTGACTTGAGAACTTTTAGATATTCATGCTTAAAACAAGACAAAAATACTAACCAAGAAAGTAATCTTTTACTTGTCTTGTTTTCAGTAAAAATATCTAAAATTTCTTTAATTAAGATGCTTTTTCTTGATGAGCAAAACGACCCAAGAAAATAAGTAAAAATATCAAATTTAAGTGAATTTGTGCATAAAACAAGCAAAAAAAATCTGCCAGTGGGGTAAGCAAAAGAATCTTGAACATTTTTCTTAAACAATAAATTCAAGAAAAATTCAAGAAAAATTTGCTTAGATCATTGGCAGGTTTTTTGCTTGTTGTACGCAAAATTGACTTAAATTTTGTCTAAAACCTAGACTTATTTTCTTAGGTCATTTTGCTCATTAAGAAAATTCATCTTGATTTAAGAATTTTTAGATATTTGTACTGAAAACAAGACAAAAATACTAAGAACATTTTGTCTTGAAAATAATTTTTTGGAGTGTTTTGCACTTAAATATGGATTTTCATGATATGTCCCCTTTAATGTCAGGTTCTTGGATGTTCCTGTTGTGTGTCTGGACTCACTGCAGCTGAGCTCTGACAGAGGAACCGTAGAGATGATCTCCAGCAGTCTGATTCCCACCAGGTTTGGGTCTCCACACAGTTTGGCCAGCTGAATGAACTCCTCTCTGCTGTCCACCGGACCGTACATGAGATGGTCTCCTGAAAACAGATTGAACATTTGTGAGTCTTCAGACAGGTTAAAATCCCAGCCTGTGATGGTGTAGATGAACCCTCAGGAAAGAATTGTGTCACCTGTTTCACCTTCTTGAGAAGAACCGAGCAGACCCTCGACCACAGCTGAAGAAATGAGCCGAGCGACGGCCTCGGGCTGCAGACCCTGAACGCTGATAAACGTCTGAGCTCTCTTACAGCGATCAGTCTGCTGCGAGAGCAGAACCTTACACAGAACCGCCTCGGGTTCTAGAGATGAGATCTCTGCGTATGGGCACTGAAGCTCCTGATGGACATAAACGTCTGTCTCACTTCACATTATAGAAGGGTGGTTTAATGAAATTAATAAAGGAGATTTGTACCTTTGAAAGCTCATAGAGGCTGAGGACTTGTTTGCAGTAACTCTTGCCATGACAGCACTTATCCACCAGCTGTTTGAGCTGAACCAGGACTGGATCTTCAGGAGATGAGACCACCACAAAAGATGACAGACTGCTCATACTGGGGGCTACAAACACAAAGGGTTCACAAATGTCTTTATTCATGATAAAATTATATAAATTTTGAGTTACAGATCAGACTTTAAAAATAAAGATTAGGAAACTGCAGACATGAAATCTTCTCTCACATAATGGTAAACTGCGTTTCGACTCTCCTTCCGGGCTGTGAAGTTCCTGCGGTCCAGGCTGAAGCTCTCCACACGCCAAACCACGACATCTCAAAACCAGCCACACATCTCTGTGATACAAGCCAAAGTACCGACACACGCGACTGGCTTCGTTCACGCTCCCCTCGTTCAGCAGCTGGCCAATGAGAGCACTCAATGCTTTACGGTCACGTTCAGATAGCACACAGTCTTCTTCGGTCACCGGGAGACCCTCTACGCTCAAATGCATCTGGTCATTCAGGGCGGCCATTTTGGAAAAAGAAAACTCTTTCAGGAGGTTCTCGAACGAATCTTCAGAGAGAGCGGAGGGTGCAAACAAACTCTCTTGTTCCAAAGCGGTACGAAGCACCAGCCATTGGATTCGATATTCCCACTGTCGTTTCTCCAGCTGTGCCAGACGCAGGACGGGCAGCGGAGACTCACGGCAGGACAACCAATGACCCGCCAGACCCAACAGGAGACAGCGTTCCTGAAGCTGAATCGCCTCTGAATCCGATTGTAACGGCTCCTAATAAAAACAGCCGAGTTATCTCAGGGGAAATCTGTTTGGTGGTAATATTTAAAAGACTCGCATGACTTCATGAATCACCTCAGCCTGAGACAGAAAGAACTGACAGGCCGCCTCTGGATCCACATGATCCACCTTCAGCTGCTGGTGACACTTCCTCCAAAACACCAGACGAGTCTCCTGTCGGTCCCACTGACGCTTGGCTTTCAGAGCAGACAGATCTCGCAGGAGCTTTGAGAAACAATAAAAACATCTTAAAGACTTAAATTACTTTCTTACCAAATTATCTAAAAATTAAGATGCTTTTTCTTGATGAGCAAAATGACCTAAGAAAATAAATCTAGTTTTTAGACAAAAAATTATACAATTTAAGTGAATTTGTGCTTAAAAAAAGCAAAATGATCTGCCAATGGGGTAAGAATTTAGCTTGTTTTAAGCACAAATTCACTTAAATTGTATATTTTTTGTCTAAAACTAGACTTATTTTCTTAGGTCATTTTGCTAATCAAGAAAAAGCTAAGAAAAGTAAGAAAGTTATTTTTTGCAGTATAAAACAAGCAAAAAAAAAAAAAAAAAAAAAAAAATCTGCCAATATAGTTTAGAATTTTTTTTTACTTTTTCTACATTTTTTTTTTATTTAAACATTTCTTAAATTCTTAATTTAAGAAAAGGTTCAAGAAATAATTTCTTACCACATTGGCAGATTTTTGCTTGTTTTAAGCACAAATTCACTTACATTTTATGTTTTGTCTAAAACAAAAGACATCAAGAAAATACATCTTGATTAAAGAATTTTTAGATATTTTAACTGAAAACAAGACAGAAATACTAAGAAAAAATAAATAAAAATAATAATACACTGCAAAAAATGATTTTCAAGAAAAAAAATTCTTAGTATTTTTGTCTTGTTTTCAGAAAAAATATCAAAACATTCTTAAATTAAGATGCTTTTTCTTGATGAGCAAAACGACCCAAGAAAATAAATCCTGTTTTTAGACCGAAAATATCAAATTTAAGTGATTTTGTGCATAAATCAAGCAAAAGAATCTGCCAATGAGGTAAGCAAATTGTTTTTTTTTATTTAGTGTTTAAGAAAAATTTTGGCAGATTTTTTTGCTTGTTTTATGGACAAAATCACTTAAATTTGATATTTTTTGTCTAAAAACTAGACTTATTTTCTTGGGTCGTTTTGCTCATCAAGACAAAGCATCTTAATTTAAGAATTTTTATATATTTTTACTGAAAACAATACAAAAATACAAATATTTTTTTTCTTGAAAATAATTTTTTTTGCAGTGTGAGAAAGAAAATCTTTTTTTGCATTGTGCTGAGATACAAGATTTACCTGTATTCAAATGCTAGTCAGTTTCTTGGACAATTAAACTACTTTATCATTTAGACTTCTGACTTCTTTGAATGATGTATCTTTAAGACGTCTATATTATGATACGCTATCCTCTGGGTAGTGATGAAGTACACACATACTGATCAGATGTAGTCACACAGTACCTGTCCCATGATCATATAAATATTTTGATCTTTAGATGATTCACCTCCGTTATAATCAGGCAATCGATGGGCAGCTCAGCTAACTGCGCAACTTTCCTCGCCTGTGTGAAGAGCCCCATATCCTGCAGCTGTTCAAGCATCTTCCTGCACTCCCCCTGCAGGCCGGAGGTGGAATAATCTTCCAGAAGACACGGAGAGAGCAGCACGGGTGTGTCCGACAGCACCTGACTCAACTGACTGAGTTTCTTAAAGTCTGGACCTGAAGAAACGAGACATGAGAAGAATTTAAGCCAAACTGATCAAGTATTTTCAGCAGGACATTTGCTTCACCGTTGGATTTGAGGAGACGCTCCATGTCCACCAGCAGCTGCAGGAGACGCCGGAGTTCATATTGAGTTCTGCACTGCTTCAGGAGAACCAACAGAAGAACCGACGCTTGAGACTCCACCCACTGAACCGGCAAAACATCACAACTCAACACAACACTGCTGCTCCTCAGCTGCACAGAGAGAAAGAGATAAAGCGAGCGATTGAGTTTAATCTGCGCGTGACACGTGACGTCATATATGATGATGTTTAGAGAAGATTATCTTACATTGAGCAGACATTTCTGGAAGTGCAGAAGTTTGTCTTTGGCTTTCTGATAATCTTTGTAGTCATAACAGAGTTCATACATGCTTAACATGTTAATCAGTGGAGACTCCTGTCATAGAGAGAAACCCTCATAAGATCTTTCCTAACAATAAATCAAACTTGTCCAATCAGAGCGCATCTTACCCTCTGAAAGAGCTGAAAGCCACGAATCAGAGGCCTGACCCTGTTCTTGTTGAGGAGGGTCTTCCATAAGATGGACAGATCATGAAGGTTCCAGGCGTGATGGCTGGGGTTCTCGTTGATGTGTGCTGCTGCCTCCTCAGAGATCTCATCCTCTACAGACGTCAGTATCCAAACACAGAGACACTGAAGCAGATCTGCACCCTGTCAATCAATTTACATAGAAAACATTGAACTGGCCCAAAAGAAAAACACCTGAACTTCTGTTTCGACATCCACAAACCTGATGGCAGGCGGCCAGTACAGAGAGAACAGGAGCGTGCTGACGGACGGCCTCACACAGCAGGTATCTCCAGGGATTGGGTTTCTCTTGGCTGCTGAGCAGAACCTGAAACACTTCTCGAGAAGGTTCTGGGTTCTCATCTCTGATCTGATGAGAGCTCATCGGCTGAAGGTCTTGAAATGCCAAAGAGATATGAGCCTGCAGAGCCGGACTGAAACCGGCAGCCAGAGAGATTACCTGCCCAAACAAAACAAAAGTTTGACTCTGCCATCTCTATGGAAACCCATATCCGCCAAATAAGATAAAAATCATGCTTTTGTAAATCATAATTATGAGATAAAAAATGAAAATTATGACTTTTAAAGCCATTATTATGAGATATTAAGTCAAAACTTTTTATCTAATAATTTAGACTGTTTATCTCATAATTATGACATTTTATTTAATAATTTCAACTTTTTTCTCATAATTTCCAATTTTTTATTCCATAATTGTAACTTTTTATTTCATAATTTTAACTGTTTATCTCATAATTATGACATTTATATCCAATTTAAAATGTATGTCTCATAATTTTATTATTTTATCTACTAATTATGAAATTTCATCTCATAATTTCAACTTTCTCATAATAATCTTATAATTATGAAATTTATATCATAATTTTAACTTTTATATCATAATTTCAACTTTTTATTTTATAATTATGAAATTTGATATCATAATTTCAACTTTTTATCTATTAATTATGACATTTTTGCTAATAATTTTAATGTTTTATCTTATAATTCCAACTTTTCTCAAAATGATCTTATAATTATGAAATTTATATCATAATTTCAAATTTTTATATCATAATTATGACATTTTAGCTAATAATTATGACTTTTATATCATAATTTCAACTGTTTGTCTGTAAATTATGACTTATTCCGTAATTTCAAGTTTTTATTTCATAATTTCAACTTTTTTATCTCATAATTATGACATTTTATCTCATAATATAAACTTTTCATCTCATAATTTCAACTGTTTTTCTGATAATTATAACTTTTTATATCATACTTTCATCTTTTTATCTCATAATTTCAACCTTTCATCTCATCATTTCAACTTTTTATCTCATAATTATGACACTTTTATAGTCATGATGTTTTTTAATAATTATGATTTACCAGAGCAGATCCAGATTTTTTTCTTATGTGGCGGAAATGGGCTTCCATACTAATCATGTTCATTGAACAGTGGTTAAATGTGTAACCACAAACCTGTTCAGGAGGATAATTGTGCAGCTGTACAAACAACAGGAAGTTAATCCACTGTCCGTCACATGCGCAGTCCTGCAGGTAGACGGAGCTAAGAGGCAGAGCGTGAAGGTGACAGAACCGCACAGGTAAAGCCCATTCGTGTGCCGCCTCATATGACGACCTAATACACAACACAATACAGACATTTGTTGTTATACTTTAAAAGAATCAAAACCCCTTACGTGGGAGACCATATGCTAAAAAATAACCTTTAGACACAATGTTTGTGAAACACTGACCGACTGATGGCTTTCTTCTCCAGAGCATCTCTGACTGCCGCCTCCAGATGGACCAGCAGCTCCTGAGCCGTCTGTTTCTCATGGGAGATCAGTTTACCGGCCTTTTCCACTTCAAGAGAGAGAGAACCGATATAAACCGAGTAAAGGCTCCACATGCATCAATGTCCTTACAACAGACTCCACGTGTTATCTCTTACCGAGTGTTTGTTTGACAGAAGCCCTGTCTCCATCCTCACAGTCCTGTCTCCACAGTTTGAGGATGAGGTTGAGGACTTTAAGATCCACCCTCAGCTTGAGGCTACAGACGCCCAACAGCTCACAGAAACACACGCAAGCCGCCGTCACAGATGAAGTGTTGAAGTTTAACAGAGATAAAGAGAAGACCTGCTCCACAGCTTGACTTAACCTGAGGACAAAGACAAGTTACTTTTTCTGTATTTATCTTTCCTTCCCTTCAGATTACATTTCTAGATTATGTTTTTAAATCTAACAAATGAGCAAACCCTCGATCTCAAACCTTTGAGCTTCTTTAAAGCTGAATGTCAATGTTCGGTCAGTCTAAACGTGTGTGTAATGGGTCGTTCTTTACTCACTGTAACTTTGCATTACTGCAGTTGATGAGATGTTGTGTCAGAAAAACCCCATAGGCAAACGCCGGGCGACCGCGGCTCAGATAATAGAGATAGTCCAGATTCTCAATGATAGCAAATCTGTTGACCAGGTGAGAGCTGGAGAAATGGGGCGGCTCGCCAGACGTTTCTGGAAAATAACAGACCAAACACAAATGATTTAATAATGGAGTAAACCACACACGCACACAGTCATATAATCTGATAATGATGATAATAATTTTTATGAAAATGCTTTGATGTATGAGATTTCTCTGCAGTGTGATGATATGTAAATGCCCACCGGTGCTGCCCACTGCGTTCCCTGCTTGCCAGCTGAACAGTCTGGAGGAATCCAATGGCTGCAAAGACTACACAGACAAAAAAAAAAAACACACACACAATTAAAATTGAGTTTTGTATCTCACATTCAGGTTGCCCTCAGATGGCGGCCAATCGTTTTCTATTTCCCATAAAGTCCATTAAAATCTTCACAGTCCAGCAGTTTCTAATGGTGGTTTTTAACCTTATCACAAAAAGCGTTCCTGTACGGTTTTGGGCAGATGGGTTCTTGACAAAGCAATGAAGTTCTCAAACAAACTCAACATCCTATGGGAGTTTTTTACATTTAAACACAAAGATCTGCTGTCAGTGGTAATGAGCATCAGACTCAGACATCTTTTATTCAAAGTGAGAAAAAAATTTAATTCTGGTTTTGCTGGGAATAAGTTCATCTGATTATTGTCATAATATTACATTAAAATGTCCAGAACTCCATAAAAATGTATTATAACAGACCACATAAAAGTCATAGCTGGATATTTAAGTGAATAACACCTAATACAAAATAAAGGTGACAGTATAAGAACTGAAAGAAATACCTGCATGAGTTGATAGAGAGATATATCACAGACGGAGACCCCACGAGGGCTGATCTGAGGGAAAAGGGCCGTTTTAAGTTTGGGATACGCACTCAGAGCCATTCTCAACAGCTGAGGATCCACTCGACTCAAAGGGTCCTGACCCGTCTCTCCTTCTCGCAATGCCTATTATTAAAGAAAAATGACTCATGTTATACAAGACAGATTAACAGATAGTAAAAGACAGCAGATGTGTTTGTAATTTGTTTCAACCTCTCAAAATTTTATTTGGTATTTTTTTGTTTGGTGTCCCAGTGATGACACAGCTCACTGTGAAAGGCAAAGTGATCTTATATTGATTTGAAATGTGTTAACTCTTTCCCCACCAACGTTTTTTTTTTAAAGTTGCAAGCAAGTGCCACCATTTTTTATAATTTTCACAAAAGTTTAATGCCTTTCAGAAAGTGTTCTTCTTTAAAAATATATAAACATACAATATATCAAATGAAAGAACAGACCCTCTTCTTTAAAAAAGTCTCATCGTATCTTCATTTATTCTCTTTTTATCAGCTCTCAAATTAGAGTAGGTTTCTTCAAAAATATAGCTGAGATAATTGCATTTATGTGAAGGACTTTTGTTATGGATAACATTTAGAGCGATGATCAAAACATACACAGAGTTTTTACTGTTTTTGGATCAGTGGATGCTTCAGTGTTTTATAAGTTGTGTAAGAGCGACACCTAGTGGATAATAGCAGAAATATGGATTGCCTTAAAAATTCTTTATTGGCAGGGAAAGAGTTAATCATCTGTGAAAGTGAAATGGTAATGTGATTACACATTTTCTTGATAGTCCACTTCAGACATACTAACTATAAATAACTTTGCAACTACATGTCAACTGGTCAACATGTCATCTTTGTCAACTGGTAAGGGAAGAGGTTATGGTTAGTAGAATAAGTTAAAATGTAGGTGTAAGTTACTTATAGTCGATTTTTTAAGTCATATTTTAATGACTGGTAGTTAACAAGTTGCAAAGTTATTTATAGTTCATAAAATGTCTAAAGTTTACATTTGAAATAAAGGTATTGATCGGAGGTATTGATTCTGACCTGATCAATGCCGCCCGGTCTGAACATGATTGTAGATAGGGCGAGTAGACTGTGACCCTCCAGTAACATACTGCTAATGCTCGCCTGACTGCCCGGCAACAAGACCTGAGCTCCAGTCAGACTCGCTCTGAACACTCGCTCTGGGTCTGAACGCAAACATCAGTGAAGAGCTTATCAAATACAAAGATGATCACAGGAAAACTAAATCCTCAAAATATATGGACCAAAAGTTTAAGAAAATTTTTTAAGAAAAACTTCATTAAACTTTTAAATAAACTTGAATAAATTTTACCTTTGAGATCTCTGGTGATTCGCTGTAATTTCAGCATCATTTCAAACCAGGGAAAACTTTCCAACAGGTTCCTGTCAGTCAGACCCGGCCAATTCCCAGGAGTTAACCTGATGAGAAGAAAGAGACATCAGTCATGAAATACCTCATGGTGATCTCTGCTCATCTCAGACAGACAGAAGATCTTAAACCTAGAATAACTTTATATATCATAAATACTGTCAGAACTGATCTGTGATTCACCTGTAGTGTTGCAGGTACGTGTAGAGCAAATACTGCAGACTGTTCTCCAGACAGTGCAGAATAAACCGCTGGTGAAACTCTTGACCCTGTGAAGAAAGGTATTGTGGGACAGGTGGGCCGCTTCCATCCTGCATCACTCCTCCAGCTTGAGCCAATCGCCATAGCAACTGCTCAAAATCATCCATCTCTGATTGGACAAACAACCCCTGGCTGAAATCAAACAGGGAGAGAAATTATATTAACTCTTCCCCTGCCATTAATAATTTATCTTACCAATTAAGAGAAAACGCTTCCCTACCAATGAGGAGTTTTTATGGCAATCCATATTTCCACTATTATCCACTAGGTGTCACTCTTACACAACTTAAAAAACACTGAAGCATCCACTGATTTAAAAAGAGTAAAAAAAATGTGTGTATGTTTTGATCATCACTCTGAATCTGATCTCTAACAAAAGTCTTTTACAAAAATTCAATTATCTCAGTTTTTTGTTGAGTATTTGCTGGTATTTTTTTAGAAACCTACCCATATTTGAAAGGTGATAAAAAGAAGAAAGTAGGATGAAACGTTTTTGTTTTGTTTGAAAGCAGTGGCTCTGTTCATTTATTTGCTATATTGTATGTTTCTATATTTAAAAAAGAACATTTTCTGAAAGGCGTTAAACTTTTGTAAAAATCATAAAAATGGTAAAAAAAAATGTAATTGCTGTCTAAGAAAGAGTTAAGAACATTTTCCAGAAAATTGCTCTGTAACACTGAATGCATTTGATGGATTTGTATTTCCTGTGTTGCTCACCGAGCAAGCAGGTCCAGGATTTGATTTCGCAGGTATTCCCCACACCGGCTGTAGTTGTTGATGGTGTGTGGTGTCAGTAGAGGCCAGCAGGGGGCAGCGGTGGTCTCTGTATCTGCTGTTGTCATACTGCAGACCCATGAGGTGACACGGCCCAAATCGTGAAGAGAGGTGAGATACGACCACAGCGCGACGGGGTCACACGAACCCACAGCTACAATAAAAACAATAATAACATCACGCATCCAAAAACATATCAGAGGAAAGTGTAACTGTGTGAAAATGAAAACACACAATGTAAGAAGTCAAACTCACTTGAGTCTTGTAGTCTGGAGAGAAGAACAAAACTCTGTGTGTCTGTGTCCCAGTATCTGACCCAGTCCAGACGCACAGAATCCAGTAAAGACCTGGAGGAGGAGGAGGAGGCTTCTGGTTCCTTTACGATCTTCTCCAGCACTCTTCTGCTCTCTGGATCAGACCGGGTCATCTGCAGAACCCTGGACAAAAACAAACTCTGTGTCAAACTGCGATACGAAGCCTTTGAAAATAACTAAAAGGTTTGTTCTGTTTGATCACCTGTTGGGGTCCAAAGGGTCTGGGCATCTCGTCGCAGGCGTTGAACATAAAGTCTCAATGGTTTTAATAAACTCCACCTGCTGAACCTCCACAGCTGACAGGTAACTCTGCCTTTGGAGCTCTTTAACCTGACAATGACAATCATCTCTAACTTTAACTACAGGTAATACTGATCATAATGAATCAATAATACACATACAAGTAAACAATTGTCCAAATCCAAGTGAGTTTAGATGTTGGGATTTTAGATACATTTTAAAAGTGGATCAAATCCAATGTTGAGTGTAACTAGTTACTATGTCATTAAAAAATTTAAGCAAGGGATTCATCAGTAAATTAAAGTAAATCCTGTGTATGGACTGTAGATCAATGATATATAATTATTAGACTAGATTAGACTAGTCCTAGACTAAAATAAATGTAAAAGCTGTGCAAACTGAAAACAACTTGCACTGACATATCTTAAATTATATCAGTGCCCTTTGTTTTGCCTTAAAATACACACAAGTAATGTTTTTAGTAAGGCATGTTTGTTTAAACTACAACCCCAAAACAGAAAAAGTTGGGACACTGTAGAAATTGTGAGTAAAAAAGGAATGGAATAATTTACAAATCTCATAAACTTATATTTTATTAATAGTAGAATATAGATAACATATCAAATGTTGAAAGTAAGATATTTTGAAATGTCATGCCAAATATTGGCTCATTTTGGATTTCATGAGAGCTACACATTCCAAAAAAAGTTGGGACAGGTAGCAATAAGAGGCCAGAAAATTTAAATGTACATATAAGGAACAGTTGAAAGACCAATTTGCAACTTATTAGGTCAATTGGCAACATGATTGAGTATAAAAGAGCCTCTCAGAGTGGCAGTGTCTCTCAGAGGTCAAGATGGGCAGAGAATCACCAATTCCCCCAATGCTGCAGCGAAAAATAGTTTTCTGAGTTTCTCAGAGAAAAATTGCACAGAGTTTGAAGTTATCATCATCTACAGTGCATAATATCATTCAAAGATTCAGAGAATCTGGAACAATCTCTGTGCGTAAGGGTCAAGACCGGAAAACCATACCGGATGCCCGTGATCTTCGGGCTCTTAGACGGCACTGCATCACATACAGGAATGCTACTGTAATGGAAATCATAACATGGGCAGGAATACTTCCAGAAAACATTGTCAGTGAACACAATCCACCGTGCCATTCACCGTTGCCAACTAAAACTCTATAGGTCAAAAAAGAAGCCATATCTAAACATGACCCAGAAGCGCAGGCGTTTTCTCTCGGCCAAGGCTCATTTAAAATGGACTTTGGCAAAGTGGAAAACTGTTCTGTGGTCCAACGAATCAAAATTTGAAGTTCTTTTTGAAAAACTGGGATGCCATTTCATCCGGACTAAAGAGGACAATGACAACCCAAGTTGTTATTAGCGCTCATTTCAGAAAACTGCATCTCTGATGGTTTGGGGTTGCATGAGTGCATGTGGCATGGTCAGCTTACACATCTGGAAAGGCACCATCAATGCTGAAAGGTTTATCCAAGTTCTAGATACATATGATCCCATTCAGACGTCGTCTCTTTCAGGGAAGACCTTGCATTTTCCAACATGACAATGCCAGGCCACATAGTGCATCAATTACAACATCAAGACTGCATAGAAGAAGGATCTGAGTACTGAAATGGCCAACCTGCAGTCCAGATCTTTCACCCAAAGAAAAGATTTGGTGCATCATAAAGCGAAAGATGCGACAAAGACCTAAGACAGTTGAGCAACTAGAAGTCTGTATTAGACAAGAATAGGACAACATTCCTATTCCTAAACATTGGTCCTCCTCCAGCTGTTCCTTATATGTACATTTAACTTTTCTGGCCTCTTATTGCTACCTGTCCCAACTTTTTTTGGAATGTGTAGCTCTCATGAAATCCAAAATGAGCCAATATTTGGCATGACATTTCAAAATGTATCACTTTCCACATTTGATTTGTTATCTATATTATATTGTGAATAAAATATAAGTTTATGAGATTTGTAAATTATTCCATTCCTTTTTTACTCACAATTTCTACAGTGTCCCAACTTTTTCTGTTTTGGGGTTGTAGTTATATTTCCTAATTAAACTAATGTCTAGTCCCTGTCCACGAGAACACCCCATAAATCTAAGGTTAAATGCATGTTTTTCAATCCTTCTCACTTCGCTGAGTTAATAAAAATAATGGTAAGACTCTAGTGTAGTTTAATATTCTCACTATTAACTGGGGCCTATACCATGAAGTCAGTTTAGTTGGTTAGCCAGGTAATTTAAGGATTAGTTTGTGCAAATCCTGCACTGCAAAAAACAGACTTTCTTAATTAGTATTTTTGTTTTGTTTTCAGTATCTAAATATTCTTAAATAAAGATGTATTTTCTTGATGAGCAAAATGACCTAGGAAAAATGGCAAATTTTTAGACCAAAGATATTAAATTTATTTATAAACTTATTTCAAGAAAAAAATTCTTATTCCATTGGCAGATTTTTTTGCTTGTTTTGAGCACAAATTCACTTAAACTGTATCTTTTTTTTGTCTATAAACTTGACTTATTTTCCTAGGTCCTTGCTCGTGTAGAGAATACATCTTAAATTAAGAATTTTTTGATATTTCTACTGAAAACGAGACAAAAATACCAAATAAGAAAGTCATTTGTTTCAGTGTGGCTTTGAAAATAGCTTGTACCAACAAGGCCTGTTCACATTAGCTTGGTTTTGTCAACTTGAAACTAATCCTGTAACCCGGAGTTTGTTTAACCATTTTCGTGGTACAGGTCCCTGGTCTCTATCACCTATCTGTTGTTTTATTCTTCAGGACTAACTCACCATGAAAGCCCTTAGATCCCGGTCAGCAGTGTAAACACAGATACTGTGAAGTCGCTCCTTTACATTAAAGCCCTGAAACAGATGAAACAGACAGTCAGCTCTAAAACACATTAGACCAAATCATCCAGCTCATATAGGACAATAAAGCCAACCAATCAGATTGACGAAGCTGTTGTTTAAGACTTTTAAGTAGTACATGTTGTTTTGACATGAATAGATTGACAGCCCTGTGTGTTTGTGTACCATGTTTGTGAGGAGCGTCTCAGCCCGCTGCAGGTCTCTGTGAGTGAGACAGGTGAAGACGCATCGCAATCCGGTCTTCCTGATGTCCTCAAGACTGCATCCAACAGAGCCATGCCTGCGCAGAAAAGCCTGCGCATACGGAATCTGTCTGCTCAATACAGCACGCTGAACAACTTCCTGAAACAAACACATGAACAGAAATGGACTTTAAATAAAGTTGATAGTTCATCAAAACTAGAAACAGGGAGTCAAGTGAAAGTTTTGTTATTTATAACGTGAGAGATCTGTATTTATGGTGTCATGAGAAGTGACCTCATCAGACAGAGACAGCCACTCGTGTTCAGTAGCAGCATCAGATGCAGGGGCTCGAGGACGGATGGGCATCTCAGTGTCGCCCCCATCTGAAAACGGATATTTCTTCATGTAAGCCCTCAGGTCTGAGATGTAGCCATCTAAAATCTGCACACACTCCTGCAGGTGGACATCCAGCTCTAGCAGATGAGCAAACATTTCTTTAAAACAGGCATGAAATGTAAAGTGAAGTGAATAGAGTGAGATGATGATGTGTGTGTGTGTGTTTACCGTGTGTGCTGGTGAGGAGGACTCTGCTCTGTGTGTTGAGGAAGGTCAGCGTGATGCTCAGTAACTGCTCACAGAACTGTCGACTCTGTGCTTCTGTGTGTGTGTCTTGAATGGCAGACCGTAGTAAATCCAGAGCCGGACACAGAGCATGAATATCTGACACACACAGACGTGCAATATTAAAACATCCATCTACCTTTACAGCTGTAGTAACTTGCTCTAAAATCTAATAGATCTGCTTTATCTTGACTCTGGACCCATCTCATGTTCTCTATCCTGAATTTGAATTATTACCATCTGGTCGACGGTTCCGCACTGCAAGGTTCAGATACAACCGCTATAGGAATTCTTTTGTTCCTCTGGCTATAAGGCTGTTAAATTCAAATTCAAAGGACATTACTGTATAATTGTGAAATCGATGTTGATGAAGGTGTTTTTCTGTTGTGCAGCCATACTTTACCTTTACCTGTACTGCCCAAGACAAATTTCCCTTAACAGGGACAAATAAAGTAATAAGTATAAGTATAAGTATCTTAAAACACTCCATTATGTTCTCTTCTTGATCTTTATGATTAATACAAAACCTAAGCGCTATTAAAACCAAACTCCAACACAACACACTTCTCTATACCGACTGCAGTCCAGCTCTCTGCACATGACACATTAAAGGGGGCGGAGTTTATTGCTATTACATGCATTTTGACTTATTAACACAGTTTAAGAGTTGTAATCCTCCTGCTAAATATACAGAGTATTTCTGTGCCAAACTCATCCCACCTCTTTCCTACAAATTTCAGAAAGTTTTTTTCGAACATGGGTACCTGTTACATATCAGAGACCCCATATTGCTTTAATGGGAACTTCCCCCCCAAAAACCACGCCCACACGTCAATCAGAGTAAGAGTGAGGATGCTCATTAGTGTTAATCCTTCCAGTAGAAGATACAGACATCACTGCACATCACAGCTTTGTTTTATATCCAGACTGGCACAACAATAGCATGAGTTATAGCGGAGTTTTGCGATTGTGATTGTTTAACGCTGGATTTTGTTGAAATGGGGGGGGGGGGGTCCAACCGGGTCATGAGTCACAGGCGGTAAGTAAAACTGCTTCAAATCTCTATATTTTGTTGGCAATTGGCGTGTAAGTGCATATGATTCACTACAGGTTTGTGTCGTTAACATTATAAGTTCTCCAGAGATAGTGGGATAATGTTTTGTGTGTGTTGTGATTCGCTCCTCCCACTGGACGTCTCCAGGATTTTGTGCTTTTCCAGAAACATTTGCTAGAGCTGATCTGTCTTTTATAAATCTTATAAAACTAAAGACTCTTCAGAGATATGAAGGATGTAATACTACTCTATAGATACTCAAGATTAACATGAGATGAGCAGAAACACTGGGTGTTGTGTGAACTTTAAGATGTACAATTCGTTTGAAATCATAGCTTGATGTTTTGTGCATCTAATCTCAGAAGTACTTAGTGTTATTTTTATTGCTAAACTGGACAAAATCTTTCAACAGCAAGCAGGAAATAAGTTAGATATATCCTATTTTTAAACCGATGAAAAATCACATTTGATAAAAGTGTAATTTAGCCAAATGGTATCTTGAGCTAAAGCTCCAATACGCAGCAGGTTTGACCTTCATGCAAAACTTAAACTTCACATTAACTTGATCTTTTCTGCCTGGTAGTGGCCAGAAAGATCTAACAGAAAACTTCAGAAGAACATTTAAGGGTCATCGTAATGAAAGCGACTCTGCTAATTAAGCTGCGGATGGAGAAGGTCGTTAGTTATCAGAAGATCTCATTAAAAACAGACGTCTTACTCCTCAGCTGGGTTTGGCTGGAGACCGATGACGTTTGATCGGGCAGAACAAACCCAGATGCTGGACTCAAGATGTTCTCTTTACTCTTCAAGAAGAAATCAACCGTGTCCAGCTGGTGGTTCTTTAGTCCGGCCTGAAATTAAAATATTCTTTATGTTATGTTAGTGAGTTTAAGGTTTGGAAAAGGGCATAACATTTCCATGATCATTTAAACTGGGGAATTTTGGAAATATTTCAAATTGGAAACTTAACGGGAATTATTAAAAATTTAGATCAAAATATTAATCATTTTTTAAACTACCTAGTGCAACCCTAGTGAGTTTATATGTGTGTACCTGCAGAGCATGTATGGGAATTGAACAACGTCCCCAGGTGTTTAGATGGCACAGCGAGTCGACCGTCCCGGCTGTGCCAAAAACCATCAGTCTGTTTAAGAGTTCCTCCTGGGTCACACAGAACAGAACCACAGACAGACCCGACCCTACAACACACAGTTCAGGTCAAATACATTCATCATCAACATCATTCCAGCGTTTATAAAGCAGATAATGAACAGATGTCTCACTCTTCATTAAGAGACACAGGTGTTCCTCCGCTGACCGCTGGACAGGTACAGCAGGTGTATCTGTGTGGTGATATGTGACATTTTGACTCTCCAGGTCCCAGTAAGCCACACATGTGTTACTGTTCTCAGGAGCAACAAATGTTACCACCGCGGAGAACTCGGACACGGTCAGCATTGCTGCTGTAGCTCTTTTAGGAACATTAAAACACATCACAGCGCCCCCTTGCTTCACGGATGGCCGGGAGAGTTTAGCAGTGGCTGCTGCCCGATGACACTCAACGTGTGGGAAATCTCTGTACCAGGGTGAACTGTGACCCGGACGCTTCAGGGTTTTACAGCCGCTATACAGTGAAGACAGACGAGACTCCCACGACCTAAAAACATTCAGAACATTTGCTGTAAATGTGCACATAGGAATGGATAACAAGCAGACTGCACACTATTTTGCTTGTGTACTAATGCATATGGCAAGTGTAGGCTTGGAAAGGTCCATCTATGTGTTTCATACAGACACATACACATGCAATGATACACATGTTAATAACAATGACCTTGTCGACTTTTACCTGTCTGTTTGGAGCTGTGTATCCAGTACTAAAAGGCTGTGGGCGGAGCTTGAAAGGCTGTCATGATCCCATGATTCCACGGGCCTCAGAAATGGACGATTAGGGGCCGCACGACAACATAGGTGATCTGGATACATCCTGATTTAAGACATGAGACGGACATTTAGAGTCAAGATAAAATAGCATTCACATTTAATTATACATCTGTAACAAAAGCAGCGAAAATGCACCATAAAAATGTCAAATGGCATTAAAAAATTATGTTTCAATTTCAGCTTGTTTTATAAGTTATGTCAACTTATCACACGTCAAAACTTAAAATACTGATAAAAATGTATACCTTGTAAAGCACTGTAACTCATCTGTCAAATGCATAAATCTAACACATTTAAAGTCAAACATTTTTCAATGAGAAGGTGAATGGGAATGCTGCAGGGGATTATGGGGCATCTTCATTTATTCCAATAATAAAACCACTATATCTAGTCTAACATTATTAACTGCAACTTAATTACTGCAATAACTACTAGAAAGATTTTATAATGGTTGCATTGCCAATGCATTATACTAGTGTTGCTATTCATCAACATTAACTAGTAGCCTGCATGAGGTCAGACATTCTAGATGAGGATAAATGTCAAGAGAAATATAATAAAGTCAAACATTTTCTTTTAGTTTTTTTTTTAAGAATTACATGTTGTCCAGTTTATGTACCGGAAGTAGTCGTTCAGGTCAATGGCGAGTGCTTGGTTTTGGCAGGTGACAACTACAGCTGTGTTGAGGTCATGTGAGATCTGGAAAAGACAGCAGGTTACGGGTGGAGAAGAGTCTGTGTCTGTCTGTCCTAAACCGCAGTACGACAGAAAATCCACAGTAGCCAGGAGTTTACCATCGGTGCTGTCAAACACATCTGAGAGACAAGTTAAAGAAATGTCCATTATAATGTTATATATCTCATTATTATTTCAGAGATGATGTTAGAGGTTTGTATGATGAAGGATACATGTCACGCCAGTACTGAGCAGAACAAACAGAATCGCACGACACAGATGATAGTCGACACACATGTCCTGGATCTGAGGGGTTAAACTGAGCCGACAGCTGGACAATGACTCCAGATGTGAGGACTCTTGAATCCACCTGACCTGGATCACAACACAAGTGTTCACTAGCAACAAACAGCGGCCATCGGTGAAAGACAGCAGTCTCACAGTCCTCATCTCTGCCATCTCTGTGTGAGAATGAGAATATATGGAGATTAAATACAGACAGAGCTTTGTGTTGTAATGCAGGGCTTGAATGTGTGGTTTTATTTTCACCTGACTGATTGTCTTTGACAGACTCCAGTAGAGAATCTGATGAGACCTCAGACACCAGGACCACTTGACCATGTGAGACCACCTTATAAAGTCTGAGATTGCACTGAGAGTCCACAGCCAGCAGATTTGGGTTGACATTGTGTCTGTTGTGGTCCGACAGATCTTCCCAACAAAAACTAAAGAGAAGAGATCAATGACAACATGACATATTCTCCACAAACTAAATCAATCGATCAATCGATCAATCAATATGATATACAGAGCAACAGTCAAACCTTTGGACACACATTCAGTACTCATTCTTTACTAAAATAATTTTACACATTTTAAAACACCAAACTTCTGGTTATTCCCTCATTTGACTTTCTGAGGTGCTTTTCTTATTTCCAGATTTATGTATCTACTTACACGTATGTACTTCAGTTAAAACCATAGGGTTAAAACATATGCACTGTAATGCTGCCCGGCAACAATGCAAAACGTAATAAATGTAATATTTTAAAACAGTATTGATTGAAGAAGATCACAGTACACACACGCATATGTAAACAAAAACTTTTATTCTGCAAACGATTAGTCATGATTAATCATTTTGCAGCCCTAAAAGGACCATTTACGTTTAGTTATTATTTTACTTATGAATAAATTAGCCTTCATTTCAAAGTTTCTAAGAGTGTCCAACCCTTTATACAACTTTAACTTGTATTCACACGCACATAAACACATGTGCATGCACTATACATTGTAACAGACACATATATACTTATATATACAAAATAATACATAATAATATTAAAGTAGTATAGCAAGTAATGTGCATTGATTATAGAGTATGCTGTCAGATAGACTCACTCTGTGTATGAAGCCTCGTGCAGTTTATGTACTGATGAGCTGCTGTCACAGATGTTTATCAAACTCAATTTACCTTCACTATCCAAACAACACATAAACGATGAACCTTTAGCCAATCTGATGTCAACACTGTCACAAACATCATGATCACACAGCAGTAAATCCACCTCCAGCGCCTGATCTGAGCTGTTTAACACCTCTAACATCCTTAACTAACCCAAACTCAACACTGAGGAAGTGAGATTAACTGAAGTCCTGAATACAGAAACTCGTCGGTCCGTAATGCATTCGCCATTATCCCTAAACCTGTTTAAACATTACACTATTACAAAATTCACGAAGCAATGGACCTCTGGAAAGAGAAAACATCTGTTTTAAATCCAAAACATTAACCAGAGTCAACTAAACAAGCGTACAGCTGACCATCGCGTCATCGTCATGTGTGCATCACGTGTTGAAGAAAAGACCAATCAAATACAGAGCTCATCGAACCGCGAAATCCTCTCAGGAAAAATCTCTATTATACACACGAAATAATTTATAATTCATTTAAATTCATTATAAATCATGTATTTTATTGAGGTTTAATAAATAAACTTTATGTAAATATTTTTAGCAATATAGTATTAATGAAAACATTTTAATGCACTGTATCTGTGTTATGGACTGTAAGTAGCTTTGAATAAAATAAATGCATACATGTAAAATAAAATAAATGTTAAATAAATGCATACATGTCAAATAGCTCGACAGTCGATTACTCGTGTCATAGCACTAGGCGGAAGCGTGAGATGAGTAGGCACGCATGCGCGTATCCGTAATGGACCGGGCAGGGTCATGGATCTTCTGTCCGGACTGTTGAACCGAGTCTGGCCGCCTGTCAATGATAAAAGGAGCAAAAAGATGGAGGAGAAAGCGCTGGAGGTGTATGGTATGTTATATATACAAACCACATTTATTTACCTCTGTAAGTGAAAGAATAACATGGTATTACCATAGTACAGTAAGCATAGTAGTATCAGTATCAAACCTTCATGTTCATTTGCACCACTGTCATTAAAATGACCATAGTAACACCACTGTATTCTTTGAAGTACTAATACCATGTTATATAAATAAGGTCATTATACATTACAACACATTACACCACGGGGCTGTTGAATGCTTTATTCTGATTGGTTGAAATAAAGTTTCACAGGTATGTATTATTATTCTATAAACCTGTCAAATGTCTTAAAATAACCACCAGAGCAATGTTTGTAGTAACCATGGTATAAGCCCAATAATTGACTCTGTGCCTTTGATATATTTGATATATTTGAGAATAACCCTACTGAAAAAACAGCATAAGCATGGTTTTAACTGGTGTAACAAGCTGGTTTAGCTGTGTTTTGGCTCACCAGCTTTGACAGGCTGGGAGGACCAGCTTAAACCAACTAATGTCACCCTAAACCATCTAAAACCAGCTACCAGCTTATGCTGGTTATAGCTGGATTTTTCAGAAGGAATGCACACCGGTGGTGTAACTCCGCTTCACGTCGTGCTGTATTATAACCTTGGGTGTGCAATATTTTCTATAATTCAATGGCCCGTTGTCAATTATTCCCTACATAGAATGTGTTAAAGACCAATCTGATACAATGTTACCAGCACAGTGTTATTGTTATGATAGTAATACTGCTGATTGTTTAAACAGATGTGATCCGAACCATTCGTGATCCAGAGAAGCCCAACACTCTGGAAGAGCTGGATGTGGTGACGGAGAAATGTGTGGAGGTCCAGGAGCTCGGAGATGATGAATATCTCATTATTATCAAGTTTTCTCCAACCGTACCACATTGTTCACTGGCCACTCTGATCGGTGTGTGTTTTTGTGTGTGTGTTTGTGTGTGTTTTTGTGTGATAAGACAAACTGTCAACTAACCTCAAACACATAACTGCACTTCTCTCAGATAGCACTACACACAATGCTTATGCTTTCCACTCTTTATTAACTCATTTAAATATAAGACAGAAATAATATTTATTTCTTCATCTGGAGAACGTCACTGCTCTTTCTTATTGTTCTTGATATTATTTGCGGTTGACATTTGATGTCTTCATCCATCAGTAAAACTGTCATCAGAATATTCATGTGTTTATGGGGTGTAGGAGTAATACTGTGGTATTTTTATTGAAGTACAGTTCAGTATATTGAAATGTTCTCATCGGTTATAATGAAGCTCTTCATTATGAAGTTGTGAGGATCAGAGATTCTGTTCATGTCAGAGGTTCAGCGCTAGCGTCTGCATATTAATTCACATCTTTAATAACAAACCTCATAAATAAACATCATCATTTCAATTCACAGCACAGAACTGAGTCATTCTCACAAAATATGTGTGATGAGATTCCTGTTGCTTACATAGAAGAGCATTGCATTAGCAGTGCAAAACGTTTGATCCTCGGGGAACACACATACTAATAAAATCTATAGATTGTAATGCACTGTAAGTTGCTTTGGGTAAAAGTGTCTGTCAAATTCATGATGAGATTCATCCTAAATATTTAACTCTAAATGAAAATGAAGTCGACTTTAGGAGCATTGTAAGATTTTTTGCACAGTGGCATTGTTTCACTTTTAATGCATGACATTGTAAATTGAATTTGAGACTTTGTGTCAACAGCAAATAATATGGGAAATATATTTTCTCTTCTCTTTTGAAAATTAAAATGTATATAATATATATGTAAGGTCTATTACATTTTGGTTGTATGAAAAAATACTATGGTTTCATGGTATGCAGGTATTGCAAATGTCTGCATATACAAAGAAGTTTTCAAATAGATATTTTTAACCAACCTGTATGCCAGGTAAAAATAAAGCCTTTAAATTATAATATTCTTAAGTAATATAATTTACTTTTTTTAATATAATTTTTTTTAACAATTTAATGAATACTTTGTAAATCCAGCTCATACCTTGAAAACGGTATCACAAAAAATTTGAGAGGTTTTAAAACCTTGACCTCTGTATATCTTAAAACCAATAACCGACCCATGCCTCATCATATATTTGTTTTCAATCTCATGAGATCAACTGAGGAGCTTAGATGAACTGAACCGACCCAAAATGTTTTTTGTATCTGCAGGTCTTTGCTTACAAGTGAAACTTCAACGCTGTTTACCGTTCAAACACAAGGTACGTCTTTACTTTATAAAGAAAACAAGCTGTTTTTATTCTGTGTGTGATGTGCTTTCTGTCAGATTCTCTTTGAATGTTTGTTTGTTTGATTTATTTATAGTTGTGTGAAATTGGAAAGAAATGAAGGAGTGAATGAACTCTTGTACTGATGCTGTGTAGTTTCTAATGAGATGTCACATTGATTAAAGGCTGTTAAATAAAAGCAAGAGCGACAGATCTGTTATCTGCCATCTCTCCTCTCAATCTTCTCATCTCTCTGTTTTTAGGGTTTTTTGTCTCATGATCTCTGTCCTCTGATCATATTTTCTCTTGTACTTCATTCTCTTTAGTTGGAGATTTACATAACTGAGGGAACGCATTCGACTGAGGAAGACAGTGAGTGTTCCTCAAAACTATTTTTGTCTTCTCGTGCTGTGTCTTTAAAAGACACCCATGGAGATTTTCATGCATGGCACACAGTTATTGCTAAAAGCTCTAGAAGATGTTTATTTAGTTCATGCAAACATAGACAATAAAATCTCAAATATAATAATAATCTTTAAATATTCATTGGCTTGCTTGTTTTATTGCTCTGCCAGCAGTCATATAGTTTGTTATCGGTGTTGTTAGCTGATAATAAAGAGTGTATAAGATGAAGTCTAGTCTGTGTAAGATAAAGCTGATGTTGATGTTTCTTTGTGTTTTCCTATCACAGTTAATAAACAGATCAATGATAAAGAACGTGTAGCGGCCGCCATGGAGAACCCAAACCTGCGGGAGATGGTGGAACAATGTGTGACAGAACCAGACGATTAAACCCGTTTAACTTCACTTCTGCCTCTCAGATTATCAGACAATATCAGTCTTCAACTCTTAGAAGTCATTTCAGACTTGACTCATTTCATCTTCAGTCTCTCATTTAGTCTCTCCATGTGCTTGTTTGTTCATTTGTTTATTCTTGAGAAGAACTTTCTTTCTGTCTGTGCTTCAGGATAAACAACCAACTGTTATGATTATAAAGAAAGCATACATAAAGCTTCTTATATAATCTGATTCTCATATATTTTAAGATTATATGTAAAAAAAGGAACTAGTTTTTAATGATATTTGTAAACCTATATAAGGATGAGTGTAAATAATTTGATTTTGTAAGTGAAAGTCTATATTTGTAGAACTTCAGATCTTACAAATAAAACTCTCAGAGATGTGATGAACGTGTTTATGTGTTCAAACCCTTCACATAAAATATCAGGGAATTCAAAAACTCATCTGAAAATATTATTCATATATTAAAAAAAGTTTTTTCTGTATCCTTGTTTGAAATAAATTTAATCAGCTCTTATTTTATCACAAACATCTGAGTGAGGTGTTGTAACATAAAGAAGAAGAATTGATTGATATTATATAGATGCTTGATCTTTAAACTTCATAATGTTGGTGTAGTGTAGGGACTGTTAAATATCATCTGAATCACCAGAGACACACAAGGTTTCAGTTTAAAGGATTTGTGCCCCCAAAATGAAAATCTGCTCATATTTTATTCTCCCTTTAGCCATTCTAGGTTATTACTTTTTTTTAATAAGACATTTAGAGTTATATAAAATATTATACAATTATTAAATATAAAAAAATAATCAAGTGTCTTTTGAAGCCCATCCATCATCAGGGAAATTAATCCACTATGGTGTGTTAATAAAAGTTAGGTCTTCTGAAACCAAATGATACATTAGTGAGAGAAAATAGTTAAAGGTGAATAAAATACAGGCAAAACATTCATTGAGTCTTGTTAGTGTTTTTATTTAAGCTTTTAATAACCAAGTGTTATACTTCAGAACAAATCATTCTTTTAACATTTCCACACAGCTTACATTTTAAAGCGTTCAGTTGTGAGATCTTTTGAATGAATAGACTGAAATGCAGATGACAGTGTATGATCCACACATAATGTGCCTCGGTGTAAAATAAAAAGCATTCAAGCATTAAAGTTGCATACCTCTATGAAATGGCAGTAGTCATTTATCAAACAGTTGGACGGTTGCCTGCAGACAGATGATTGCGCTGAATTAATTGTTATTAATTAATTTACAAAACCCTGTAACATTCACTGACAGATCGCCTATTATATTAAAGATGAATTATTTTACAGTGCCTGTGAAATTAATCTGATGAGAATGTTATTATCTTATGTATTTATCTTATTTATTCATTTAATACAAGCTTTTATCCAAAGGTATGCACAAGTAAGGGAGCATTCAGGGAGTGGGGAACATTTGGCTGACAATTAACAGAATATACAAATCTTAGTTATGAAAGCAGAAATGTGGGTTTATCTTTTAATACTTATTTTGTTAGCAAGGTAAAACAGTAGAAGGTTGAGGGTTATGGGTTAGTCAAGTTTGTGTTAAAGTTATCAAAAGTTTCACAGTTTTTACAAGTCTAAGTTTTTGTTAGGTGCTTTGTCATGTGGCATCTTTTTTATCTGTCAGATTGTCTTTTAGTGGAACTGTATTAATTGAAACTGACAGTAAATATTTCAAAACAAATAAATTTCTAATTTAACAACCCATATTGCAAAAAAAAATTTTTTCTGACCAAAATATAAACCAACGTTTGTAAAAAATGTATAAAAATATATAAAATGATAAGTATATTTTTGCAGCTGTTATGTTTAGAGGTTTGTAACATATAGGGGTGGATTCCCAGACAGGGTTTAGGTTAATCCAGGACTAGGCCTTAGTTATATTAGGACATTTAAGTAGGTTTTACAAACAAACATTACAAAAAAACATAGTGTGCATCTTAAGATAAAAAAATGGCACTGATAAATGCACTGATAATACATTTAAAAATATATTTCAATACATATATTTTTGGCCATTTTTTGAATATTTTGAAATATATTTAAAATTATATTTAAACATATATTTTTGCTGTATGGGATGAAACATTAATTTAAACCCTAAACTCCGCTCATTGTTTATAACCCGTGACCTGAGGTTCAAAAACAAACTTTGTTCATCTTGATTATAATTGAGTTTATATCATCAGTCTCTTCTCTTCCTGACTAGAATATAGAAACATTTACTCACTTTATCACAATATCACCTGATGTGATGAATCTGAATGAGTTTACAGACCTGCAGAAATAAAGTTCTGCACATATGTACAAAATCAAACAGGAATTTTGTGTGTTTTTAGATTTAAAGCAAGCATCTATATTTGTCCTGACAGAGCATCTCTCAGATACATCAATGTAAATGTTTTATAAGAGCAAATCGGCTCTTTGATTTCACTTTAAAAAGCATTTTCAACTTTAATTAAAGCTTTTCATCTTTAAATTGATTATTAAATCTGACTAAAATAAAAGTCAGCGTCAGGATTTCTATTTGGTTTATCATTGAGCTCATGTTATACAAACACACACACACAGTTGTTTAAAAGTCTCTGCAGCATCACTTTATCACAGTCGGTCTGTCGTGTCTATGAATGTATGATGTACGTGTTTCCCACAGGCAGATCTGTTTATTTATTTTTACTCTGACTGTCTGTGTGTGCGTGTGTGTGTGTGTGTGCGTGTGCGTGTGTGCGTGCGTGGATGTGTGTGTGTGTGTGTGTGTGTGTGTGTGTGTGTGTGTGTGTGTGCGTGCGTGGATGTGTGTGTGTGTGTGTGTGTGTGTGTGTGTGTGTGTGTGTGTGTGGTTTCAGAAGATGTTCAGATTTATATTCCTGCCAGGACATTTGAAAAATCACAGCATGATATTGCTTTAGAAATGAGTAAAAGGTGCGCATAAGGGAAATAAAATCTCTCTTTTTACACATCTGCGCTATTTCCACATAAGAGACGACTGCTTTATCTTTCATGTGATGTGTGTATAAATCTCACTGTTTAGCATAAATCAATCATTAACTAAACTTAAAGCTTAAAATGTCAAATAAAACTCCCAAACTAGCAAACATCTTAGCAGTTGCCATTTAAATAATCCCTCAAAAAATCCAGAAAAGCCATGTGTAAAACGAAAGGACTTTAAAGAGAATGACCAAAAGTCTTCATTAGAAACACACAAACATCAATCACATTTGTGTTCATGACATTTGTGGGAAGATGACCAATCTTTGAGGATTTGCTCGTACTATAAAACTAAAGACTTGATGAACATTTTTCATATTATAAAATTTTAAAATCTAAGAGATATTTCAGATTTGTTTGTGTATTTCAGGATGTTCTTTCTGGAAAATTAGCTGCTGTATTTTTTGATTGAAGGGCACATGAAGACTCATTCTGTTAAATAACACAGATTCAGTTAATCTCCAGCTGTCATTACATTACATTTATAACTTAAAACTAAAAATCTACCAGCAAAATTAAATATTTTGAAGAATAAATATGGACTAGTTTTCAGACATATACAGAAAACTGTTCTTACATTTCATTAATATAAAAGTGTCTGGTTCAGTTTGAAGGCAAAATGTTTGTTGCTAAAATGACCCCTCAGGGTTTTATGAATTAAACTCATTCACACTACAAAGGCACAATATGAAAAAGTAAGGTAAAATAAATCTCTTTGTGTTGATATTTACTAAATTAAATTCTGTTTTGAAGTCAATGGCCACAGGGCAGTTTTATCACACAACCTCTTGTTTCAGTTTAAAATATGGTGGCACCTGTTGTGTGAATCTCTTCATACACACTGACCTGTCTGCAGTTATTAATGAATGATCATTCTTAATCTCTTTCATCTGTTTTATAACATGACCTTTTATATAACGGCTGTGCCCGTGAATCTATCTGAGGTCTCATTATTTTCCTCCTGTGCATGCTCTTGATGCCAGAGGCGTCTCCAGAACTCAATGTTTCGGCTCATATTAGTGGGCGTCTTTCATTGGGGAGAAAAGCAGCGCAGACTCTGTGTATGTGAGCATCATTATTGAATGTGACAGTGTTTAATCACTCATGAGCAGCCGCTCGCTCTCTGTAATTATGCACAAGATGAACACAATGATGCTTTTAATCGTTTTGTCTCAGGTGCCATCACGGGAGTTTAAGTCTGATTACTGGGAGCTTCCAAGCACGTGGGACTGGAACTGTGGTACCATGTTCTCCTAAAAAACATGTGAAAACAAACTGAGCTGTGATTGGTCACTTTATATGTCAATCATGCTCTGTGAGAGCATCGGGTTAAAGCAGGGATCTGTTAGATGTTGATAACTGCACCATTATGAAGAAACATCTTTCTCTATTCAACCATCATGTATCTGTGCAAGATGATTATTATTTGACATTTCGTGGAAAATTGATACCTGACTGATGTGTGTGAGTGTATAGTTGGGATGTTTGTGTATTCAGCACACATATCTGCAGCTAATCTAACTGTTTGTGTTGTGGCTTCCTCAGATAAAGCCTTACATTTATTTATTTATCTATCTCTCTCTCTCTCTTTGTGTGGTTATGTTCCTCTCTTTCATTCTTTTATAATTAGTCTATAATCCTCTAAAAAACAGTGTGTTTGTGTAGTGTATGTTAGTGTTTGTTGTGTGTAGTGCAGGTAAATGACATTGTATCGCTATATATTGTAATATCATTGGAGATGAATGATGTTTTCTGTCCTTTAGTTTAGGGATCATTGCTGCTTGTATAAGAAATTCAATCTTCACATCTAAACTCTTTGCTGTGAGACTCAGGATTGTATGATCACATTTACAGTACTGTGTGTGTTTTCTGTGTTATCTTTACAGCGCAGAGCCTTCACACAATGAAACAAGTGTTGTTGTTGTTTTTGTTTAGGCCTAATGTGTTTTGTGTTTGCAGGTCTCTTTTGTATGTTTCTGAGGGTGTTGTTGTGTGGTTTCTAGGGCTTTATTAGCTGCTTGATATAGGGAAGGTCTCATTGGGATGTGTGAAAAAATAAAATCTTTATTTGAATTATTCTTTGAGAAAGACTTGTGTTTTACATGGCTGAATCAAATCATTTTGTCAATCCCTCACGAACTCACATTGTTCCCTAGAAAGTGAGCTGGTAGACTCGACTCTATCACAAAACCTTTATTTGCTTTTTCAACACAAAATAACATAAGTTTCTCTTGAAATCATCTCCAGACAGATATATTTGTGCAGTAGTTTGATCTCTCATTAAATTTCATATCACTTCTCTTCTCCAACAATTCAATTCAATCCTGTTAACTTTCTGTTCATCTAATTAAAGTTTCTCTCTTGTGAGGGCTTCTAAGTTCAGCAGCTTTTAAACACAATGAGTTTGAGGCTTTTGAGTCACTATTGTGGGGTTTCTGGCTGTTTGTATTACATGAATTTAAATCAAATGGATTTTTCTGCATAGCCGAGCAGACTCAACGTGCTTTAAACTCAGTAGGAGTTTGTTTAATATGGATGAATGCTTGTTTTTGAAGCATACTGCAGTGAGAATGTGCTGAACATGGACTAGTTTTATAATGGTAATGTTATGATGTATTTGCTTTGTCATGTTATTGAAGGTCTTATGTAAGTACTTTTGCATTATGCATTTACTTTGTAAAAGAGCTTCTGCATAGTTTTTAGTCATTAGAAGATGCATTTCAAAAATAATTCACAAGATTTATCCTAAGCTGTATTATTTATATATGTTAAAGGTAAATGTAATTGTTGGCAATTAAATTGGTAAATTCACTGCAAATATGCATAATTAATAGCATCTATAAGATTTTTTTTTACAAATGCATCTTGTTTGAACTTTAAACTTGAGCGTGTCTTGGCTTAAAGCCAAAGAATGCATTGTTATAATCTGTTAAATTGTTCTCTGCGATCTACATATAACGTGTGTGGCTTTATTAAGTGTAAAAATGATCCAGAGATGCTTTAATATGTCCATTTACTGAATGAAATGGTCAACTATACCTTATTTGAAAGGGTCATGAATAATAATGTTGAGCTCTGCTCTGATTGGCTGTTTCTCATTCAGTAGCTCTCTGTGTGTGTAAACAGATCTTATGTTTGAGTCTGGATCAGATTTTGAGGGATAATCAATTGTTTGGAGATTGTTAATGGACGTTTATGAGTGGTAAGTTTGTGTTGTTTCAGTATGGACCTGCAAAACATAACTGTAACATCAATAGTAGAACTTCAGCCTAAACGCTAGCATATAGCGCTAACTAGCATATAGCATTAACTAGCATATAGCATGTACTAGCGCTAACTCAGCAGTCACAACTTTGTTTAGCATTGTAACATCATTGTACTTAATTTAATGTTGGCGGCGTACATTTTGACTATAACGTCACAGTCGGTGTTATGTTGAGATTGGTCTGTTTTCCAGCGGTCTTTTGCATGCCCAAGGTTTACATAAGAAGGAGGAAACAATCGTGTTTGAGTCTCATGATATATCATAACCATGTACTGATTCCTCTATGCATACATAAATACAGTTTTACATTTTATGGAACATTTAAAGCAACAATTTCTCCTTGAAGGAAGTTTGCATTTCTAACATATATCAAATTGATATTTTGTGTCCATATATTTTATTATGTGGCCCAGAGCGAGATAATAAAATCCTTCAGTGGATATAAACCCCTCTGCTTTATCTGTCTGCCTGTATATTATCCCTTACATAACAGTTTTTAAAATGCTGTGAAGAGAATTTATAGATGTAAAAACACTTTTCTGAGTTTTTCATATTGGTCAATGAATGTGTGACAGCTGTAAACAGGATTAATCTGTTTCAAAGACAGGCTGTTTTGCAGACATTGTGTCATTTATTCTATTTTTAATCCACACTAAGGCCGAGATGCTTGTACTGTATGGATGAGTTTTCATTTTGAGCTTTTATTTAAAGCTCTTGATGGTTAATATCATGGTAAACAGAATAAAATGACTCAGGGAATTTATGAAATGTAAATGATGATTTAGTTAAATAGTCCTTTACCTCCAGTGGTCCCCTTAGATCCTCTTGTATGTGATCTGTGCTCATATCGTCTCTGTCCTCCCGCTGTGTTTGATGATAGGGCTTCAGATTGAAGTTTGTCCTTGTGCACAGAATAACCTTGGATCAACACTCCTGACTTACATCAAAAATCCAAACTAAAGAAAAGCTGAAGGATAATCCCCTTAAAGCTATTTTAACTCTGCAGGTCTCAATACGTCCTTCAGCACCCCCGAATAAATGCTCAACCCACAGATTCCTGCTGTTTCTTTTACTGTTCCAGATAAATCATAACTGCTAAATCATTTTTGTGCCATTTAATACAAGCATCATTCATGTTAGTGATGTAAACTCTTAACCATCACTACTTACATTACAGAAGAGGACAGGAGATGTATCCAGAGACCAGAATGACAGATGAGAGGCTCTTAAGCACATAACAACCAAAGAGCAATGTCCTGGCAACCCATCCTTTCATATAGTTTACAGATTTAATGCTGTTGATTGTCGATGTCTTGGCTTTATGAATTAAATAAAGGCAGTATGTCTGCTCCACATTTGTGTCATCATTGTTTTTTATTTTGCACCCACTTGCATTGAGATTCATGGCTTGTGTTTCCTCAGCATCATTGACAATGACATGAAGAAATCACTGGGACATTTCTGCCTCACTGAAGTGATGTTTTAAAAGCCATTTGAGCGACGGATGCCCTGTGATGTTTCCTGCTGTGATTCACTTTACACTCATGTTTTATAACTCTTGACAGCTTAAAATCAAGACTGTTTTATTAATCACTAAAAGACCAACTAACTTTATGCTTGTGAAGAATTCAAGAGAAAGATGCATGTAAACATCCCTTAAAGATTATTCATTTACTGAAGAAACCAAACTGCATAAGATGTCATTGTAAGATCCTTTCATACAGGGATCTTTAGAGAGACTGAGAGCGGTGTACAGCGAGCAGATTAAAACTCAACCTATCTCATCTTGTTTTATTCAGTAAGAGACAGCGATGATGTGTTTTTTACAGGACTTGTGATCTTAAATGAGTTTTAATTCAGATTGACTCTTAAGGGTTTAATTCTGAGTTTGCCTTTGATCTTTCTGATGGATCTGTGTGGGTTTAGGAGTGTAAGAACTGAATCTGGTTCTCTTAATCTGAATGCTTTAGTGGGATTGAAGACATTAATCATCGCTACTATCACAGCTCAAGGGAAACTCATTGATCTAAGAGTTTAATTCAAGGTATGCGTTTGTCCTGATTGTTAATTACAACGGAAAATTGGCAAAGAGAAAGTTCATGCAAAATCAATTAAAATTGACTAACTTTTATTTAATAAACTCATTTGTCTTCAGTATTACAGAGTGCAGAAAACTGATTTTGGAGTTGGAATCGATAATGAATTAATCGGTAAGGTACGTTTTTGTTTTTTACAAAGCTGATTGAAATGAGTTTTTATTATTCAAAAGAAATTCAGTGATTGATGAGTGAGTTTGTTCATCTTATCCAATCACAGAGAAACAGCTCTATAACCAAATGTTTTTGGCATGTTTTATACATTCAGCAAATATCTTCAAATCTGTTTATTCCTGGCATCAGGATATTCAGAAATCTCACAAAGTTCCATGGGATAGTCACAGAATTTTTTGCTCATTTTTCTGTGGCATTCTCACGGATCTCTGCATTTTTGCGTGGCCCTGCCACAGACTTTCCTTTTCGTGGCATTCTCATGGATTGGTTACTCGACTACTTTTTCCTATTTTCAAACCATTGTCCTCCAGTTTAGGGTTAGATTTGGTGTTTGCGTTAGTGTGTCACTTTAACTATTGGTTTATATTATTTTTTCTGATGTATTCTTTTATAATTTCTAAACTTTAAAAAATTGTCACCTGGCGTTGGGGTTAGAGTAAGGATGTCATTTTATGTAAATCTAACCCTAAACCGAAGCGAAAATGGTAAGAAAATAGGAAAAACAGTTGAGTAACCAATCCATAAGAATGCCACGGAAAAATTAGCAAAAAATCTGTGACTATGCCATGGAAATTTGTGAGATCAGGTTGCCAGAAGTGCTGCTTTGGCTGAATCCATTAATAGTCTGATCAAAAAAGCTAATGCAGAAGAAAACATGTCTGATAAACTCTGAGTAAATTACTGTAAAACATGGTATATTCTGAGTTTCTGCTTTGTTCTTAACCTACATCATGAAATCTTTTTTCACCATTTACGTCTTAACACATTTATCTTTTCTATCACTTGTATCTTTTATTAAAAAACACACACACACAACAACACTAACTCTCTCTTTCTCTCTCAACAGGTATAAAAACTTGTATCTTGGTATAAGCACCTCTTGTATGATTGCCTCCCTATGAAATATTGCGTTATTGTTTTCACTTTGGGTAATAATGTGAACATAAAGATATTGAGGTTCATTAGAGAGAGAATTCAAATCGTATCTCTCCATCATATTTGTCATCTACCTGTTTATGGAGATGATGTTAGGCTTAACAAGACACTACTTTTGGCTGTTAAATATATTTTTAACAAATGAAAATCTTCTAGTCTTGTTTTAGGTAAAAATAAAGTGATAAAGTTCAGTCAAGAGAGTTACACACAAAATGTTAAATGGTTGTCATCCCTTATTGAGCTTTTCACCTCCTCTGGATGAGGAACAGAGGATGAAAACACTGTCAGGAATGAGAACATATGAGACGAGATTTGACATCTTTATCCAGAACGCTCTCATGCTCTGTAAGTGGGACGTAAAGGGTTGTGTAGAAGTGAAGTGTTGTGTAGAAGTGAAGGGTTGTGTAGAAGTGAAGGGTTGTGTAGAAGTGAAGGGTTGTGTAGAAGTGAAGGGTTGTGAAGAAGTGAAGTGTTGTGTAGAAGTGAAGTGTTGTGTAGAAGTGAAGTGTTGTGTAGAAGTGAAGTGTTGTGTAGATGTGAAGGGTTGTGTAGAAGTGAAGTGTTGTGTAGATGTGAAGGGTTGTGTAGAAGTGAAGTGTTGTGTAGATGTGAAGGGTTGTGTAGAAGTGAAGTGTTGTGTAGATGTGAAGGGTTGTGTAGAAGTGAAGTGTTGTGTAGAAGTGAAGGGTTGTGAAGAAGTGAAGGGTTGTGAGTGTATATCTGTGAGAATATCATTTCATATCACCCCAGGAAAACACAACTGGTGCTTTTGACATTCTCTACATCAAATATGAAGTGTGTGTGTTTATTTGCATATGTGTGCGTGTGTTTAGATGAAGAACACTGATGACTCAATACTGCAGTCTGTCAATAAACGACTGATTAAAACACATAAACTCATTTAATGTACAGAACTTGAATGCACTTCAAAACCCTTTGGATGGCAGCAACGGCCAAATAAATGAATGTAAATGTCAAAACACGTTACCATGGCCACCATAATCCCTCATGCTTGAAGTCATAGTGCTCTTTATAGCAATATCTTCAGTCTATAGGGAGTTTGTACTGCAGGGAAACTTTACTTAATCTATGGGTCAAATATAAACATTTAACCCAACGGCTGGGTTTTATTCTTTTTAATCCAACACTGGGTTGAAAAAAACCTTAATCCTTACATGAGTCACAGACATTTAAAACAGATTGCAAAGATGAGCTGTCAGTCATACAGCGTTACTATGGCACCCATCTTTACTCATGTTTATGTGATGCTCATCACCTTCTCAATTATTTCCCCCAAATGATGATTAGAAGTGAAAGTAAATGGAAATGTTTGCTTAGGTTTCAATATCTCTTCTGAGAAATGACATTTCAAATATGTCTTGGCTCTCAGTTTACAGTCAGAAATCAATGTCTGGTAAAGTCAGTAATATCTTCAGTGGCTTCCCAGCACCTGCTAAATTAAACCAATGCAATATAAATGTGGATTGTATTTGTTTTTCTGGCAGTAAAGCAAAAAAATTACACCAACAAAAGTGTTATTATAGCGTAAGCTGCATACAAAACTTGTCTTTATTAAACTGCAATGAATGACAAATGTGTCTCATTTATTCAGCACTCATCTGCTCCTGAAACTCTCAGTGGAATAAAAAAAAATTTGAATACAAACACAACTTGAGTTCAAATCAAATTGCACGCACACACACAAGCACGCACACAGGCACACACAGCGCACACACACACAGACGCACACACACAGACGCACACACACCCAGAGCAGTAGATTGGCAGACACACACAGGTTTGATGAGACAGATGGTGTGGATCTCCAAACTCATTGAGCACCTGCTCCTCTCATGATCTCTCTGATGGACTGAAGATGTTTCTCACACAGTCCAACACCAAACACTTTCAATTCTACAACACTACTGTAGATTTATCACTAACTGTAGAAAAAGACCTGTAGATTTATCAACTAACTCTGATATCTGGTTAGATTTGTTTTCTTCCTACACCTCATTAAGCACCATTTTAGTTCTTTCTGTCATAAAACAGGCAAAAGCACGCACCAAGCTGGGTGCTCGATAAAAAAAAAAAAAAATGTAATAGCATTAGAATGCGAAGTCGGCAACACCAAAGCTCCAAAAGTATCAAAAGATTTTATTATTAAAAACTATTGTGTAGGTAACGTTTCAAGCAGCCTGCATTCTCAAAACGTAACCTACACGCTATGCAATAGTTCTTTAATTTTGGGTTAATGAAGGAAACATCTGTGCTGTCACGAGCATGCAGATGAAGATCTCAAAAGACAGACACTGAATTTAAACACTTCATGATTCCTCCACATAGAAAACACTTGACAAACCAAATCTCCAAATGATTCATAACCTACGATGTGTGCGTGTTTACTTTAAAATATAACACAAGGCTTTCAACAGAAGACCTAAAAATAAATCTATGAGACAATGAGATATTACTGTATCAACACAAGAAGATTATAATCTCAAAAGATTAAAGTCTTCAGACAATCATTAATTTAAAAACACAAATAAAATAACAAAAGATATGTTTGACTTCTTCTCAGTCCTGAAACATAAATCATACAGGTTAAGAACAACATGATGGTTTTTTCACCTTGCCTTTGATTAAACTTTGTTGTAGCTTTCAAACAACTGGATTTAATAGCAGCATATTTGCTCGATTATTCAGTGTAAATATTTGTTTTTACTCTCTGTTAACTTCAGTCTTAACTTTAAGAACATTACTGAGCTTAAATGTTGTTTATCTCTGAAAACTTTGTGAGTATTATAGACGTTTTCAAAAGTGTGCTTCAATTATTCTTGGTGAAATTCAAACAGAGAAGACGATGGAAGCTCAATAAATCACATGTGAGATGACCTGCTCCCTATCTAATCCAATCCTGGAGGAACAATGCTTTAATAGATCCTCTCAAGAGACCATCATCATTATTCTGTTCTGAGACCAGAAAACCTCTCGTCTTTCAGTCTCTTTATGAATTCTCTTTCAGATTCAATTCAAGGTTTAAGCAGGACAGTAAAACACACAAAAATCTGCAGCAGCTTTGATAAAGACACATAAGCCCCAGTCAACATCAAGTGTGAATGAGATGTTGTAAAGCATCAAAACTGAAATGAAATGAACATCATACACAACTAACCTGACCTTCTGATTGGCTAAAGAGTCTTTACCATTTACAGTCACAAATCAGTGAATTCTGTGTTCAAATCTGTTTTAAGGTGACATTAAAATGTAGAAATGTGTATGTGTGCAGTACTCAAATGATGCTAAAAGTGTTTGACTGGCTCATAATCATAGGGGAGCCATTTGTAGTGCTAAACGTCACCTCTCTCTCTCTCTCTCTCTCTCTCTCTCTCTCTCTCTCTCTCTCTCTCTCTCTCTCTCTCTCTCATTATACTTGTGTTGACTGTAAACTGTACTGACAGCTTCTGCGGTACCTTGTATTGATGTTTCCAGCCTTCAGGGTCCACACAAACCTGAGCATCTTCAATGCTATTAACACAACACCTGACTGAGAAGATGAATAACCCTGATGAAACCTGCAGAAGAACACTAATGCATCTGAAAACATGTCACAATAAATAAAAGTTCATTTAAAATAAATACTGTTGTCAAATTTACTCCTCCTCTTAACATTTACAAGTACAAAAGTAGACGTTTTTTAAACTAATATTTAATTATAATGTTTTGATGACCTCCTCTTGAGTTTTTCTGTTTTATTCTGACAATAACAACATCTCAATCTCGATCTATCTGTTTCTAACAGTCCAGTACACAACAACACTATATGGGTTATAAATACATGTACATATGTGTATATCAGCAACTTGACTTTCTGGAAGTTTTTTGATTGAAATGGAGTTTGACTGAGATGAGATGTGTGCACATCCATATTTCCTGAAGGCCCAAATAAAACAGGCAACGACAAGCTTTCAGCAGAAATCCTGACACAACTTTTTGTTGGTTTGTTTGGTTTTTGATATTCATGAGAAAAAATGTGCAACCACAGACAATCCACCAGATTGTCACAATGTATTTTTGTGTTGTGTTCTCAAAATATTCATTATATAAAACTAATAAAGTTACTATCAAAAAACTTTTAACTATACATTTAATCTGCACAGCTAAGGGCAATAACTTTATAAATATAAAATCAACCTTAACATGACGTACAGTAGTTGCTTCAGCAATTGAACATTGTTGATCTCGTACTATTGTGACACTAAACACAATGATATATCATTTAACAAAAGTTGTGACCACATGCTGAATTATTTCCATAGCACTGCAAACCCTAATCTCAATTAGTGACCTTGACTAACAAAAAGGACATCAAACCGAAATGATTTCATTATTTGAGTAAAGTATAAATCAATTATTATCAACACTTTAACATTGTTATTCACTTTCCGTAATGCCACTGCTGATCGCCTGGACATTTCTACCACATACTGAATAAATATCAAACATTTATGATGCACACAATACAGCATTTCTACAACAAGACTGAAAACATCAATAACAGAAGATTTAAGATTTGAAAAAGTTCTTAGATGTGGACTTCATCTGTCATATTAATATTCACACAAACACAAATTATAAAGAGATGTTGAGAAGTGTGGGAGTGTCAGGGAGTATTTGAGTAACAAACCATTACTGTAATTATCATCAAGAAAAAATCTCTCTCTCTTTTCCTCTATTTTCTCTCTATCTATTGCTTTTTTAAATAAATAAATAAACAAACAGAAGTGCTGCTTAATGGTTGTGTATGCATGCACACTTGATGATGAGAAGCTCTTAGCATGAGTGTGTCGGGGACAGAGACCATCCATGATGTTTATTATAATTCACACACGCATGCATGCATGCACACAGAGTCAAATATTCAATCAAGACTCCAGCTGTTCAGTTTAACATGATTGATATACACAGTTTCTGATCTACATGAGCTCTATAAAACCAGCAGAAGCCCATCATCAGCTGAATTAAACACACATACACATCATAAACACTTATTTTGATTTTCAACCAATTATGTCAACATTATGTCGCTTCATTAATATTCATGAGATTTATACACAAAACCCAAAAGAGACACACACACATGCAGACGCAAACACATGATATAGACACTCTCAGGTTTAGTTGTGTGTGTATAATCCTGCAGGATTCTGCTGCTCTTATTTCACAAATGAATAAACGTCATTGACTCTACAGTTATACGATCACTGTCAGCTTTTCTCCACAAATGACATCTACAGAATTTCACACAGTACAGTGAACACACACAAGATTTAATAGTTACTATTGCAACAACATACAGAGATCTCAACAACAGATCACTGAAAACAATAACTAATGATAAAATCAACAAATCCTGAGCTTTGTATAGTCAAGTATTTACAAACCGACTGGACTGTGGTGTCTGAGTCCTGTCAGATCTTATAATGACCACAGACAGCTGATGGACACCACAAAATGAAATGCCCATCTTCAGCGTGAAGTATTAGAGCATGTTAGGAGTCTCATTCAGTGCTGATGGTTCCTCCTGAAGAAACTTCATCCATCAAATCTATTTAATTTGTCAGATCAACTTCACCCGAGAAGCCACAGACCAGCTCAACATTCAACACAGACTTCTCACGAGTCACCACTGACTGTCTGAAGAGAAAGAACAGATCTGTCATTATATATGAAAAAATATCATCTGCTTATAAATGATGTTGAAAATCTTGAACAAATGAGCATCATAAGCCCAATTCACTTACATCGCATTATTTTACTTCCAAGTGAATGGAGCTCGCAAGCGTTTTGGTTAAAACCATTCCTCTAAATATCTTCCTTTGTGTTCATCAGAATAAAGATATTTATACAGGTGGCTGCTACCCAGGCTCACAAAATGATGTACCTGTAGTCATGTAATTGTTTTATTTTTTTTCCGTGATACTGTCACGAAATTTCCGTGTTTTTTGTGATCGTATCACAAATTTCTGTTTACATGTATCTGTCAATGTCACGTATTGGTTACTCAGCTGCTTTTTTCATATTTTCAAACCATTGTCGCTTCGGTTTAGGGTTAGATTTGGTGTTTGCATTAGGATGTCACTTTAAGTATTGCTTTATACTATTTTTTTCAGATATATATTTTCTAAATTTTAAACCATTGTTGCCTGGCGTTAGGGTTAGAGTTGGGTTTGGACAAGGATGTCATTTTATGTAAATCTAACCGTAAACGAAAGCGAAAATGGTAAGAAATTAGGACAAAAACAGTTGAGTGACAAATACGTGATAATGACCCATAAACAGAAATTCGTGATACGATCACACGGAAATTCATGACAGTATCATGAAAAAGAATAAAAAAATCACTTGACTATAGGTATGTAATTTTGTGTGACTGAGCTGGGTTTATAACAACATGAGAGTGAGACAAATCATAACAGATTTTTGGTTGAACTATCCCTTTAACTCTTACCTGAAGGGAAAATACTGCATTATTGATCAAAGTAATGGCTACTTTGAAGATGTTAAAATATAACAGGACTTTTAACATAATTGCCATAATTCTATTTGTGCTATATTAGTTTACTATTATTCTAAAATGTCATTAAACTATGAATAAAGGATGAAAAACTGACCCCGTAAGTCTTTAGTGTCCATCCATCTCTCTCATGGGTTCTGTGATTCTTTGAAATCATAACTAGAACGAATGTTTTACTGCCTTTTTATCAAGAATGATATAAGAGGTGTTTTATAAAAGAGCTCCATGTCCCCACAGTTCTGCTCTGATAAAATGTGAGACATGCAAAGAGTTCACAAATCCCATCAGTAGACGCTGAAGTTTAACAGAGGCCAAGCAGATCAAATGTGTTCAAGAAGCTCTCGTATATCATTTATGAGTCTCTCTATACTCCTGCCAAACTACTCTAATCTTTGCTCCAGTTATCTTTGAGCCAAAACAATATTTACAAATCATCACAATGCCAAGAGCGTTTGCAGTTTTTAGCAAAAATAAATAATAATGCAAATGGTCATTAAAGGTCTATTTGCCGTGTCCTTCGACAAACAAACATACAACTGAGGATGAAAGCAAACATTGTAAAGATAAAATGCTAAATGTTTACGGTAGTAAGGAGTTTCAACATAATTACAAAAACATCCAAGCGAGCCTGGCATTAGGTTTTCACGGTTAAGCCGAGGTTTACTCAGACACTGCTGCTTTTGAAGATGCCCTAGTATTTCAGGTCATTACCAGCGACACGTCTGCGTCTGCATCGCTTTCCAAACGCTGCGGCATCATCACATTTAAAACGCTTAACGGCAGAAAAGAGCCCATGAATCTGACAGAGAAAACATCAAAGACCAAGGTAGAAAATCTGAGAATACTGGGATCAAAGCTGGAATACATCTGCACATCCCAGACATATTTCATTAAATAAGATTCATTCAGGAGAAACTCACAGAATATATTCAGAAACCTGTGACAACATTTAAATGCAGTCCTCGACTACATGAAAAATCCCTTCAGAGAACTTGAATTTCAGTCTGACCCGAGACACAAACAAAGCTTTAAAACATGATGTTAAATGAAGAAGATGTGTTGTGAGAGGTTAAACACAAGAAGAAGTTGTTGCTGTCTCATCTTCTATAGAGAGAAATGAAATATTGTACTGTATGTTACCTTCACCTCATTCTGCCCTTCATCACACAAAACAAACTCAGGGACTTTCTCTTTTCATCTTCACAAAAACTTTTTAAATTGCATTGGATTTCCAAGCAATTCTACAGCAATTTATTGATCGTTTCAGCAGAAATCCAACACACAAACATTTGAACAAACCAGCTCTAAATCTCAGTGTTATTTACGATGATCACAGTCCAAACAGTTTCTGAAACCTACAATTTGTATATTTTTATTTCAATAATATATATATATATATATATATATATATATATATATATATATATATATATATATATATATATATATATATATATATATATATATATATATATATATATATATATATATATATGACAGAAATGTTTAAAAATGAAGACAGTATCAGGACTATAAAATGCAGAATCACATTTATTACCATCTGCTATGTGAAATAGTCTGACATATGCTGAAATTGTTCAATTCAACAGACAAATACTTCTTAACAATATAAACATCCATACTGTTTTACTTTAACTGAATAATGGCACCAGAAAGAAAAAGTGCTCAAATTTATTCATGATGATGTTTGTAAATAAATAATGTAGCCATAGCCAAATATAATTCAATAAATGATATTAAAGGGATGTCAGAAAAGTTAATAAAAGTTTAGCAGCCCAGGTATTTGTCTGTTGAATTCACATGCATGTGGGCAATAGGACAGCTTTAAATATAATAGCCTACATTATGTAAAACATGAATTGTTTAGAAATGTTTAATGACCTACTTAACCTTAAGAAAAGGTTCACAGATCTTATGAAGTCACTGACATTACAGATGAAAAGTGAACAATATAAACATCTTCCTGCATGGGGAAATGAAATCCGGAGAAAACTGGAAGCATCCATCTGTGGAAAGCCGTGAAGCTTTTGTGCCGCAGGGGGAAAAGTCTGAGATTTAATGAGACAAAAAAGAAGAAAGAAAGATTACAAAAGAGATGAAACTTTAAAGACACTTCAGCTTCATTTCTCCACATGAAAACTTATTTAAATCCTTCAGCAGATGTACTGTAATCATAGGTGTCATTTACACTGGGGACGCTGGGGACATGTCCCCACCACTTTTTGAAATGGCTGATTTTGTCCCCACTACTTTTTGAAAACATTTGGTTAAAATGTTCTGAAAAATCAAGCAATACATGTGCGACTTACACTGCAAAAAAATGATTTTCACGAAAAAAATCACAAAAACGACCCAAGAAAATAAGTCTAGTTTTTAGACCAAAAATATCAAATTTAAGTGATTTTGTGCATTAAACAAGCAAAAAAATCTGCCAATGGGGTAAGCAAAAAATCGTGAAAATTTTTCTTAAACACTAAATTTTGTTTTTGTCTAATAACTAGACTTATTTTCTTACGTCATTTTGAATCATCACGAAAATACATCTTGATTTAAGAATTTTTTGATATTTCCACTGAAAACAAGACAAAAAAATCTAAGTAAGACAGTCAGATTTTCCAGAAAAAAATTATTGGTATTTTTGTCTTGTTTTCGGTAAAAATATAAAAAAATTCTTAAATTAAGATGCTTTTTCTTGATGAGCAAAAATTGAGTTTTTAGACCAAAATTATAAAATGTAAGTGATTTTGCGCATAAAACAAGCAAGAAGAAATTTTTTCTTGAATTTAGTGTTTAAGAAAAAATTTCTAGATTTTTTGCTTACCCCATTGGCAGATTTTTTTGCTTGTTTTATGCACAAAATCACTTACATTTGGTATTTTTGGTCTAAAAACTAGACTTATTTTCTTAGGCCATTATGCACATCAAGAAAAGCAACTTAATTTAAGAATTTTTTTATATTTTTACTGAAAACAAGACAGAAATAATGAAAAATGTTTGATTTCAAAAATTTTTCTGTCCTGCTGTAATGTTTTTTCATCTGATCTTTTGTCCCCACCACTTTTCAACACAAACTGACGCCCCTGACTGTAATTCTGGTGTGATGTGTCCTGAAATGATTTGATTTATAACAAGTTTCTCATGCAGTCCCAGTGAAACAAGATTTCATGTTTTAACCTGATATTTGATTCTTATGCTTCTATAAAGAATTTAGAAAACAGTTCAACTGTCAGGAAAATGTTGAAAAATATATAATTTTAATGAAACCACATTAAACAATTCACTTCATAAGCCCTGCTTCCCAACTGACCAAACCATAAGATGCAAACATTGACACGTGCTGATATGATTTGACTTTTATTTATAATGCTGAGCACAATACACAAAAACATCAAGTCTTATATTTGTATCAATAATAATAATATCTTCATTAGAGAATCTTAACCAGTTTACTGTAACGGGGTCTCATGTAAACTTTATGTAAAACTGAATCATACTGATGGTTTTCATTCAAACTGCACTTATATAAAGTATTACAGCTAATAATCCAAACCCTTATTATTATTTCAGTACACACTGAAGGTTTAAAGCGGTTCAGAGATTAAAGAAATGTGTGTTAGAAACATGAATTTTGACTTGTGTGGGATTATTTTCTTCTTAACATCAGCTGATGTGTGTGGTTGTGTGTAATCCTCTTAAATCTAATCTGAACTCATGCAATTTACATGTGAAACCCAACGGTGTCTGCTAATGTTTATTAGCTTCTGTTTGACTTAAGGGCGGTTTCCTGGGGATTATTTTAAGACAGGACTATCTTAGTTTAATTATGAAATATAACTAGTTTTAACAAACATGCCTTACTAAAAACATTACTGGCATGCATTTTGAGGCTAAACAAAGGGCACTGATGTATTTTAAGATATGTCAGTGAAAGTTGTTTTCAGTTTGGACAGCTTTTACATTTATTTTAGTCTAGGACTAGTCTAATCCCTGTCCGGGAAACCGTCCTATTATGTTTACAGGTTTGAACATACAACGTTTTTCTTTGAATGGGACATGAATATGAATGCATTCAAAAATATGTCAAAGTGGCCCAAAAAATATATTGGTTAAAAATACATTTTTGTATTTCCAAATATATTTCAGCACATATAGTTTTTGGCCATTTCTTGCATATTTTGACATATATTTTTACTGTATGTGGAGAGACGTGTTGTCTTCTGTATTGTGCATCGAACTATGAGAATAGAAATATTGTGTGTGACAGTTCACTATTCACCTACTCATTCAGTTTTAATAATAAATGCTAAATGAACTAAGCTTGCTGTCCTCGAAGGGACAGAGAGAGGGAACCTGAGTCCAGGACTGGAGACCCAAGTTCAACCCAACCCACCCACCCCTGCAGCAGAACTGCACAGAGAGGATGGAGATGGGGAGGAGGAGGGATGCAGGGAAAATAGCAGCTGGGCACAGAGGTATGAAGACTGCCTTATATACACTACGCTCTTAATGATGATTGACAGGCATGAATGTTTAGGCTCCTCCCTAACCTGCATTTAGAAATACATAAATATAAATTAAGATCACGCACACACACACAGAAACACACACACAATAATTGTCTTCATCTGGTTAGTGGAAATCCATTAAGCAGACTTCAGTCTGAGCTTTACTAAAATAACACAGAAAAATCTACAGTGAGATCTTCAAACGCTCCATATCAGATTAAAACATTGAGCATTATGAATGGTGAATGGCAGCGTGAGTCGCTCATAAACAGGAAGCCAAACGGAAGAGAATTCATTTGGCAAGAAGACACGAAACCTTTTCAATTAAATGAAAAATCTCATAGAAATTGATCAAACCTGTTGTGGCTTTGGAAGACAGCAAATGTTTTATTATTGATGATTGTCAGACAGATAATTGTTTCATGATCTTTTGTTGGTGTTGCTCTGAACTGAATGAGATTCATCTGAACGGTGATAATACAAGCAGAGGTCAAACTTAAAGTTTATCATAGAAACACTGCACCTCATTCTACACTGTCATGACATTTACACCATAGATGAGAGATCGTCCTGCATCACACGCATATATCAGACAGACGGATGGATGGACGGACAGATGTGGGATTCAAACACAGCTATGGTTGAAATCTATTAAGACTTTGTTCACACTGTCAGTTTTAAGATTTTGTCAAGCGGTTGATGTCCTCAAGGTAACATTATGTTGACCCTGGGACAATATTTCAATCAACCAAATCAGATTTCAGAAATATGTTTACAGTATAAGCTTACAACAAGGATTAGCTAATTAACTTTTGTTTATTACTTATCATTTCCCTCTGATATAGGGTTTGGTTATTATTGGGGTTTGGGTTTAGGTTTTATTTACAAATATGTTGCCTTGAGGACTTCTCTGTCTTGGTAAAATCAGGTTGAGTGTATCACTGTTCAGGTCCAATTTCTGTTTTGTTTAATATTGTTTTTTTATAGTAATGATGTTGCATGGAGGCGTTTGAAATAAATGTGCAGGCTCATGCAGAGCTTTCGAATCGCTCTCACTGTACTTTGATGTCATAAAACTCTCTGTCTGTGCTGTGCCGCATGAATTCAAACACTTAATGTTTTCTAACAATATGACAATGTGTAGTGGTTCTGGATGAAGCAGTGGCAGAAAAACAGGAGGCTGGCATACACGCTTTTATTCCCTGCCGCCGTCTCCACTCACACATATGACGTGTTTACGCTTTACGTGGTGCAACAATATGAAATAAGTAAAAAGTTATGCCACAACTAAAACAAATTTCCAGAAATGTGATTTGAATAAGATTTCTAACCACATATGAGTGTATCTTAAAATGGATTTAAAAACATCTTATTTTTAATGTGTTTTTGCTATTCACACTTACTAAATGTGATTGTATTCCTGTCGAAAATCAGATTTAGACTGACAGAGTAAAATTGTCTAACAGACCTTGACTCTGGACTCTGGCATAACATACATTATGTGTAAAAAAAATCTGAAACTTTAAATTTTTTACATTTTTAGAGTTCATTACTGTTCATTACAATAAGTTGAATAAGATCGCATTACATGCATCTAAAATTGCACAGACAGCACGACCGCACCATTTCCCCCCTATTTCCAACAGAGGTGTAAAGAGTAGCTGAAAGCCATACTTGAGTAAAAGTACAAATTCCTTACTGTAAAAATTACTCCACTACAAGTTACAAGTCACCAATTTAAATATGACTTGAGTAAAAGTATTAAAGTAACCCAATTTAAAAGTACTCAAGTATTTTTACTCGTACTGAATGTTGGCTCAAAGATGCACTAGTCCTCAACACAAAGAGACATTGTAGGTCTGGGCAGTAAAAACTAAGAAAGTTTATTTATGAGGTTTTATTTCCTAATATAGAAAAGAAATCAAACACCTCAAATTTTTGACAAGGCAGAACAAACACAGATTAAACATAGTCATAGTCTTCTTTTGACTAAAATTTAATTTAGTTTTAGTCATATTTTTGTCATCTGAATTGATTTAGTTTTAGTCTAATTTTATTCAACTAAATACCATGAGATTTTAGTCTAGAAATCTACATTAAATTAAATTTAAACCCATTTAATTTTTGTCTAGTGTCATTGTGTACTTGAATGTGCCATGCTGAAAAATATATAGCCTAACTTTGTGATATAAATATATGGTAACACTTTACAATAAGGTTCATTAGTTAACATTAGTTAGCTACATTAGTTAACATGAACTAATAATGAACTGCACTTATACAGCATTTATTCATCTTTGTTAATGTTAATTTCAACAATTACTAATACTTTATTAAAATCTTGTTAACATTAGTTAATGCACTCTGAACTAACATGAACAAACAATTAAAGCTTACATTTTTATTAACTAACATTAACAAAGATGAATAAATAATGTAACAAATGTATTGCTCATGGTTTGTTCAAGTTGGTTAATACATTAACTACTGTTAACTAATGAACCTTATTGTAAAGTGTTACCAAATATTCTTATATAGGCCTATCCTAAAAAAAATATAATTTTTATATTTAAAAAATTCCAGTAAACTAAAATTACACTAACAGAAATATGATAATGCATATTAAAAACGTGAAGTTGTTCATTTGAAAGATTAATTGTAAACACATGTAGTACGTAACACGACTCTCTCACAAGTGCACTACATTTCTTCCGTCATGCATCCCTCTTACAGTAAATACATTACAGCATACTTGATTAAATGTGAGGACAGTGAAATTAACTTATTATCAATCTTATAATGTACTTAAGTTACTCAGGCAATCAGTACAGGACATCGCTGGTTTATTTTGGCTTATATAGTAAGTTATATCAAGTTATGAAACTTACCAGCTCATGTTAGCTGATAAAGTAGCATCAGAGCAGGGACGTGCACAGGAATTTTTAGGGGCAGTTGCTCTGACCTAAATAAAGGGCACCCCCCCCCCAATATTTTTTTTTAAACTCACGGCCTATATGAAGGACTGAGAATAACATGGTCTTTATTAAAATCAGCAAACATGTTTGCCTAATGCCTACCAAAAAAATTGTATAGGCTGCTTGTCTGCAAGCTATGATAGCTAGCTGCTATCTGTCTGATTATTTAGGCTTAAACGTGGCAAACTCAGCCTAGATTCATGAAGATTTTAACAGAGGTGGAAAGAGTAGCCAAAAACTTTACTCAAGTAAAAGTACAAATAACTAAATAAATAATTACTCAAGTAGAAGTAAAAAGTATGCAATGAAAATAATACACAAGTAGCGAGTTACTAGTTACTCATGAAAAAAAGAAATCTAGATATACACGCGCAAACACACACACGCACGCACGCACGCACGCACGCACGCACGCACGCACGCACGCACGCACGCACACACACACACACACACACACACACACACACACACACACACACACAATACAGTGCCCTCCATAAGTATCAGAACTATAAAGACAAGATTTTTCTGTTTGCTGTGGAGACCAGAAATTGGTAAGATAAATATCAGTATGTCAGAAGTTTAGAATGTCACATTTTATTAACCTTTGTTTATGTTTCAACACATACATGCTTTAACAACAAAGAACAACAGCATTAAATGCTGACTTATGTATGTTGTACACAAATGCACATACGTGAATCAAACTGATCCTACACATTTTATGCTTTTCATGTGTAAACAATCAGGACACAGCTCAGTGACACAGCTCAGTGACCATTAAAAAATAATAATGTGACAGATTCTGTACTTTTGTCTCATGTTCATCTTTTAATGTTTAGACATTTCTTGACTCCACAACAAACAGAAGAATGCTTATGAAGGGCATTTCTACAGTATGTGTAAAACTGCAACATACACAAACAGTACAGAAAAAAGAATACAAACACAGAATAGACAAGCATTTCAAATTAACAAATTAACTCTAGTCTCAATGTTGATGTAGCTTATAGCTGAAATATCAGACAAGTAAACTGACAACAGTTTTGCATATGTATAAAGTTAGAAATCTCCTAAGATGGTCTGAGGACATTGACAGTTTACACTTACATAAAAATCATTTAGACAAAACTCATGTTTTCTTACGTTGTCATGTCACGTCACGTGTGTTTTGTGAGAATCACTTACATCATACAGTATACAGCGAATCAGATGTCAATCATCGATGGATTTTCTTCAATCTGTGCTACAATGCTTCTGGAGGTTGCACGCGTTTAACTGTGTCTGACGATGGACGAACAGGTCGCGTGTATGTAATGGCGGGTACATGTGTGAAGTTTTGCTTTTTAGTTAAAAGATTGGTAAATTCATTTCCACGTCGCCCAACACTGGTTATATTCTGCGTGTTTCTACATACGAGTAAAACAGCTTCGGACGATTCCGTTTTTGCAGCGATCTGAACAATTCATTCAAACTGATTCGCGAACCAATTTAAAACGCTTGGCCCATTCGCTTTGTAAAGAATCGACTCAAAAGACTCATTTATTTGCAACACTTTGTAAAGAATCGTCTCAAACGAGTCATTAATTCGCGAATGCGCCAGAAACACAAGATAGCAATTTAAAAATAAAATACAAATTTCGTAATTAATTAAAATACAGTAACGAAGGAACGCTGAATAGTGTAAACGAAGTAAAAGTAAAATTTATTTTTTTCCACCTCGGAAGGGCAACTTGAGTCGAGAAGGGCATATGGGCAGTTGCCCGGGCAACCTAAGCAACCCCCCTGTGCACGTCCCTGCATCAGAGTATATAAAACATTTGTGCTTGCCTTTGAGTTGCGGGATGACTCTCCTGCAATCGCGCATCACTTTTGTTTTGATTGTAGCATCACATGTTTAACAAAGGGTCCCTTGATTGAAGCAAATGTGATATGCATCCATATGTTTGCTCTTTATCTCTTCTCTCAGACCAGACGCGAACTTTTCTCTACAGTTTATGACATACGCAGCACGCAGATGTCCCGCTACGGTGGCTCAACGCAAGCCATTCAGCGTTTGACATCAAAGTACCGCGAGACCAGACTTCTCCATATGCATTTGATTCGCTCTCGCAGTACTTTGATTTCATACGATTGCTCTGCGCAGCGCCAAATGTGTGTGCGTGTAACCTCGCGACCACAGATTCTATCCATCATCACCCTCTGACACTTTCGTCTCGTTTTTATTTGACGAATAAACAATGTAGCGAGTAACGTTAAGTGTCATTTCAAATGTAGTGGAGTAAAGAGTACAAATACCCGATCAAAAATGTAATTGAGTAGAAAGTAAAAGTTGCCTATATTTTTGATACTCAGTACAAGTACAAAGTAGCCCAAAAAATACTTAAGTACAGTAACGAAGTACATTTACTCAAGTACTTTACACCTCTGATTTCCAAAGCGTTGGCGGCTACTGTAGCGTCTGCCCTGCGTGACGTTGTGCCGAGCTCACACCCACAGAAAAAAATCACAGCCTATATATATTGCTGTATATTATCAAAACATTGTAACAAATAAAAAATAAACACAGTTAAGAGCTCTGAACCTGTGCTCACATCATGAAAGAAATCTTTCCTCAAAGAATCTGCGGAGCTTCTGATTCTCTCAGACAGATGAACTACTGGGTATAAAATCAAACAGATTATTTTATTTAGCCGTCTAGACGCTATCCTTAAAAACTCATCTCTACCAATCAGGACCCCACTACAGTGCCCCAAAAATACATTTGAGTCAGTTTCCTGAACAGGGATCAGATCAGATCATGTGTGTTATATTAGGTCATTTAAATAGTTTTAACAAAACTGGTGTGCATGTTGTTGAAAAATGCCACTGATAAATTTAAAGATATGTAAGTGCAAGCTGTTTTTCATTGAATCCACTCAAATGTGAATTTAAATCTGAGACTTAAGCCATGTTTGGTAAACCATCAGGAAATCAAGCTGAACAGATAAAACATCCCTCATCTTATTTTGAATCAAACATCAGTGCATTACACTGAAATGGTTTTCTTTATGACTGACATCACAAATTAAAACTATTTATTAGTTTATTCATTTTGGTTTTGCAAGTTAATTCAACTTACTATTTTAAGTTTTTACTTGTGATAAGTTGCCACCAATAACATCTCTATAGCTCTTTTGATTAAATCTACTGTTTTTTTCTTAAGAAATTTTTTTTGTAACTTCAAAAAAAATTAAAATAAAAATTAGAGAGGATGATGAACTTCTTATGCTTTTATGATATGAATATCCCAAAATATTCTTCTTTCTTTTCATAAGCATTTAAATTTAGACGACCATGGCTCACTCTCATCTTATTTTATACTCTAACAGTGTCTTCATTTAAACACGGCTTCAGTCTTTATCTAAATCAAAGATTATCTTCAGTTATCTTATAAAGCAAAGACTTTTTCTATTCAGAGAGCAGAAGATCTGATCTACATGACATGTCTTATAATACTGAATGAATCAGAGCTGATACAGAAACATGTCCACTCTTTAATACTTAAAAATATAAAGAAAACATTATCTGTGTAAACCCCACCGCTATCATAATAGATTGTCATGTGTGAACTTAAAAAACTATTTTTTTAAAATGAATGTATTTCAAGATATATCCTGAAGGTCAAATTTAAAGTTATTTTTATACACAGTTACACACAAGAAGAAGATGTGTGAATCCAGACTGAGATGAGCTGGTGAATGATGAGTTTCTCTGAAGCGTTTACCAGCTGAACTCAATCCAGGATGATGAACTGTGTTTGTCAACAAATACACAATCTCTACATCTCCTGAAACGCCTCGGCACACACACACACACACACACACACACGCTCAACGCGTGACAGCGCTTCACGAGACTAACTCCAACACAAAACACTTTTCATTTAGTTTTAATTCTAATTCAATTTTCACTCAACAAATCAAATCTATAGTTTAAGTTTAGAAACATAAGACCAGACAGTACAAATAACCTCTGACATCTCCTGTAAGGTCAGCGTGAAGCCACTTCTGCTCTGATCAAATTCGACACTTCAATTCTATTAAAAACATATTTGTCTGAGCTAAGCAAATGTAAACAGGAGACACACGCAGCACTATTGCCACAGATCGTTGTCATATTAGGGAATTAATTTGTTTTCCACGGGAAATCTGTGACCTGTAACAAGAGATATTGATGTGAATGAAATGACTGATGTCAACTGAGTGATGCATGAGAGATAGAGAGAGATAGAGAATGAAAGAGACTGAAAATAAACTCTCTTTTGATGCATTTGTTTAATTTGTTTTAGGTTTGATTTGTTTTAATATCTGGTCTCAGCTGAGGTTTGAAGCATGACTTTCATATTTACTCAGAACCAAAACAAAACAAAAGCATAAAGTCAAATTAGACTAAATATAAAAATATTTCTGCTTTATAAATTACATTTTGTTTTCTTCTGTCACTTAAATCTTTTTTTAGATTTCTTGTAAATAAGGCAATTGAGAGAAATTCAGATGAAACTCATCTACTCTGTTTCTGCGCATATACAAAAGATCGTTTAATCCATTGACAGTGACCATTTTTTATATAAGGTACTAAAATAAAGTAAAGAATAAAGAAAAAAGTAAAGTAAAGTGAAAAGTAAAGAAAAAAAGTAAAGTAAAGTAAAGTAAAGTAAAGTAAAATAAATTATGGTCTGTTTAAATACTCGATTCTGATTGGCTGGAAGGTGTGCATTAAAACCGTTTAATGCACAGGTAGTTCCAGTCAGTTTGATTACAGTTAGAAATTAATCTGCTACTATAAACATTGGTAACCATAGTAACACAGTTACACTTGCAGAGAGAGCGAGCTAGACATAAGTGCGTCTCTCTTTAAAGTGCGCAGGTTTTATTTCAGCACTACTTTATTTAAAGCGGATGGAGTCCGAGCCTTAACTTAAGAAAATGACCGTCATTTTTACCCGTCTGTTTAAAAATTACACTGTAAACATTAATTACAGCTTTAACTTGGCAAATAACCAAGGTATAAGCGGGATAATCCACGGCTAGCCATGCATTAAAGGGTTTTAATGCATAATGCTACGCGTCGGGTGGTTCTTCGCCTCTACGTCATGCATTAAAACCCTTTAATGCATGGCTAGCCGTGGATTATCCCTTACGTAAAGTAAAGTAAACTAAACTAAAGTAAAGTAAAGTAAAGTAAAAACGAAAGAAAAAAGTAAAGTAAAGTAAAAAGTAAAGAAAAAAAGTAAAGTAAAGTAAAGTAAAAACAAAAGAAAAAAGTAAAAAGTAAAGTAACGTAAAAAGTAAAAAAAAGTAAAGTAAAGTAAAGTAAAAAGTAAAGTAAAGTAAAGTAAAGTAAAAACAAAAGAAAAAAGTAAAGTAAAGTAAAAAGTAAAGAAAAAAGTAAAGAAAAAAGTAAAGTAAAGTAAAGTAAAGTAAAGTAAAGTAAAGTAAAGTAAAGTAAAGTAAAGTAAAAAGTAAAGAGTAAAGTAAAAAGTAAAGTAAAAAGTAAAGTAAAAAGTAAAGAATAAATGTAAAGTAAAGTAAAAACGAAAGAAAAAAGTAAAGTAAAGTAAAAAGTAAAGAAAAAAAGTAAAGTAAAGTAAAGTAAAGTAAAGTAAAGTAAAGTAAAGTAAAAACAAAAGAAAAAAGTAAAGTAAAGTAAAAAGTAAAAAAAAAGTAAAGTAAAGTAAAAAGTAAAGTAAAGTAAAGTAAAGTAAAGTAAAAACAAAAGAAAAAAGTAAAGTAAAGAAAAAAGTAAAGTAAAGTAAAGTAAAGTAAAGTAAAGTAAAGTAAAGTAAAGTAAAGTAAAGTAAAGTAAAGTAAAGTAAAGTAAAGAGTAAAGTAAAAAGTAAAGTAAAAAGTAAAGTAAAAAGTAAAGTAAAAAGTAAAGAATAAATGTAAAGTAAAGCAAAAAAGTAAAGTAAAAAGTAAAGAAAAAAGTAAAGTAAAGTAAAGTAAAGTAAAGTAAAGTAAAGTAAAGTAAAGTAAAGTAAAGTAAAGTAAAGTAAAGTAAAGTAAAAACTAAAGAGTAAAGTAAAGTAAAACCTAAAAAAAGGAAAGGAAAGTAAAGGAAAGTAAAAATGGAAAGAAAAATGGAAAGTAAAAGCAAAGTAAAGTAATGAGTAGAGTACTTAAAGTAAAGTAAATTAAATAAATAAACAAATAACACAACTTGTTTGAATCTCAAAATCCTATTTTAGTCTCAATCAACACGTATGAAAAAAAATCAATGAAGAAAAATTCATCTCGATTAATATTTTTCTTCTTAATGTCTCAGACTGTGCTAAAAGAAATCTAAAGAAAACATTTAAGCAGTAGGAAACTCTTTTTCAAAGTCCTCCAAGACCAAATGATCTAAGATATGGGTCCACCACCTAACTCATACTTTTACAATCCCATAAACTATTTAGTTTTCTCTATAACGTGGATAGCAGCTCATTTTGTTTGAGTACATGATGCACATTTGAAGTGTTGGGATCAACTCTCTTGTAAAAATGACCAATCTTAAAATGTAATTCTTTTCATCAGAGCTCTTTCAACAGGAACACATTTAAGTACTCGACCTTCACTGACATCCACCATAAATTAAATGAAAGACTTTACAGAAATAATCTGATTGTCTGTTTGCAGTTAAAGGTCACACCGACCATAATCATCTGAGATCATTACACGAATCTGCAATGGAAATGATGTTTGTGTGCTCATGAAAAGCTAACATTGAGCTCTATATTGACTACAGGTCGTATAATTATTTGAAAACAATGCACACCCAAGGTGGTAATGTGGCACAACACCAAGTAAAGTTACACCACGGGTGTGCATTCTTTTCAAATACTGTAAATCAAAGTCAATTATTCCTCAGTTACCCCAGACGTTGCTCTGGTGTTTATTTTAAGACTTTTAAAAGGTTAGGTGTGAGTTTTACAGAAAAATAATCACCTGTTGAAAATTTCTCAACCAATCAGAATAAAGCATTGAACAGCCCTGTGGTATCTTATAACTTAAGTGCTGTGCCACAGACCCTTCATGTGTTTAATAACAGAACTAGTATAACTAATAGTCTAATTTAGTCTCAAGAATCTTTTTGAACAGTTTTTTTCAAAAGCAGACAGATAGCAAAACCAAAGACCAGCAAACACACAGAAAGAAAAACCCACGAGCTCATTTCACGCCTGTCATTCAACTCACTGTAACCTGAAGGGATCTTAACTGCTGAGATTTGAAGCGCCTGCAGGTAAAAGATAAAACTACTTAATGTGAAATTAGCTTGTGTTTATTTAATAATGTGGGTGTTTGGTAGGTAACTCAAACAGACACACTGAATGACAGAAGCTTTAATGAACCGCCAGACGTAGATGTTTATGAGCTATGATTTGAATATCAATGTTTATTTTGATAGTAGCAATGCCTACCACAACAAAGACTCAATTCTACATGCTGAAAGAAACGGTTTTATCTACAGGACACCAATAAGATTATGACAAACTTATGAGATGTGGAGGTCTTCTGCTTCTCCTCAGAAAAACATGACCATGATTTGAGCTTTGCAATCTGCATTTATGTTTATTCCTTTAAGCCCGGGATACACTGCGTGATTTTTGGCTGCCCAAGACGAAAGATTACCATCATGAAACAATCGTGATGATTTCTGTGATCGTGACTCTTAATCGATGGTCCTTTAATAGCCTATAATAGTTTTTTGACAGTGTCAGAAATTCAGCATGATCAATGCACAGTGTGTTTATCTGTGTAGCAGTATTTGTTTACCAGTAGTGCATGCTGATGATGCTGCATTAACATCTCTCGCAGCCGTCGCAACATACGATTCAGTAAGTGTTGTCACCATGCATGTTTAAACGCTCCATGTCACACAGTGTGATGAGGTGATGATCTTATAGGATGGCAAAAACCCTGCAGTGTATCCCGGGCTTTCCTGTATGTTAACAATTGACTCTTCTGACGATATCTGATCCAAAACATACAATCACACAATCTGTGGACTTTTTCCAATGACCTGTTTTCAGTCAATGGAGGAGTGTGTCCAAGCAGAAGAAAAAGAAGAAAAGAAGTAACTTACATTTGTAACTATCCTGCTGACATAACACTGGAGATTATAGGATGTGATGTCACAACGCTTCACCTGAATACAGCAATGCAGCATTTAGTCCAAGTAATTAAACTGAGGAACAAAAGAATGGACGTCAATTTACTGAGAGAACAGAAATTAAGAGCTGAAAATCATCCAGTCGATGAGGACTCTGATGCTCCTGACAAAGACTTCAGTTTGATGACTTCAGCTTGATTCACTCAATTGCAATTTTTAAATCTGATCTTTAGGATTGACTTTTCACATCATATTCATGAGCGATGAAATTAGACTCTTTTGTTCAGGATGACATGAAGTGATCTGCATCAGTTGCCATGGCAACAGTTTCAGCATCCGCATGACATGAGGGCACCTGTCAGAGATTTTCTCTCTGTTATAAACATTATTTACTAGTTCATGATAAAAGTCTCACAGCTAAAAGTTTGTTGTGGTTAAATGTGAAAGTCTTGTGGTCAATCATGAAGTAACTTCACTTGAAGGACTTTGTATGCTCAACGCCTTTGAAATGCTCACAGAAAACCAGAGAAAAATACTTCATAATTTAAATCATCTTCTGTATTCAGTCTTTCTGGTAGCAATGAAACATTTCTCTCCATAGCAGCCATCATGCAGGTATAACCCGTCTGTCAGTTATATAACAACATCATTTACACATTAGAAAAAGGTTGCCTTTGTGGTAACAGCACAAGATGTGATGACTGTAGTAAAGACCACATGGCCAAACTCAGGGCCGGCGGTCTCTATACTGCCCTCCAAAAGCTAAGTGCAGTAACTACGCAAACACTGAAACCGGTTTAAGCGGCTATCATGTTCTTTGTTTCCTGCTTAGCGAAACATGCATGCAAATGATTGTAATGTAAATGCACAGATCAAAACTGAGCGCTGCTGACTTTGTTTAGACACTTCAAATGCGTGTGCAAGATAGCATCACGTGGGGAACATACTTTCAAAATAATCAAGTTTAAAAAAGTGTGTTTTAAAGAAAAAAAAAAACAAGAGTTTTTAAAGTACCGAAAGTAAACCTTGTAAGTCCTCTTCACTTTTCTTAGTTTTCAAATCATGAAAACATGATGCACATTTATTGAAAAATACTGTAGCATATATTGGTTCAGTAAGAGGGAAAATCCTGTTCATACGCAGCATAAATAATAACAAAAAAGATACTGATGCTCATTTACTGAAATAATGTCTAGGAGGTGTTCATCTGTAGTTTTAGTGTTTTTGCAATAATGTTGTCTTTTTGCTTTTAAACTGTTATCCTTTCTTATCCCCAAAACTGTTGGTTTTAAGTTAATGATTGCATTCACAACAACAACAACAATTTTGACCTGCTTAAACTGTTTAACAGTTGTGGTTTTGCATCATTTCTAATTATATTTCAACATAAATTTAATCAATTTGTTAACTTGATAAAAAGAAAAGTAATGGGGGAAAACAAGATAACTATAGTGCTTAAATGATTTCTTACAGGATAGAAAAACACTTTATAACACTCTCACATTATTCTGAAAATTAAAGGGGTACGAGAGGCCTCCAACATATATTTTGCCTAGGACCTCCAAATATCTAGAACCCGCCCTGGCCAAACTTTATTTAACTTTAAAGATTATTTGCACACTTCGGCATCTTTTATAGATCTGCATCAAATCTAATCGTTTTTTTAAAAGCTTAAAGGTTTGAAGTTTATTTGAACATGTGCTCCTGAATAAGAATAATGAAGTGTTTATTTAAATAAGATTCCCTGCATTCATATGGAGATGATTTCAGTGTGTTTGAACATTTCATTTGGTCTTTTTTAGATGTGTCATCATACGCTTTGAGAGGAAAATGCTTTCAGATTCTTTTGATGTCCCGAGAGAGTTCAGGTTGTTAGTTACATAATGATCAATGGAGCTATTAGGGGCAGTGCCCTTTGAAGGGATTAAGGCATATGGATGCTCACTTCCGTTTGGGAAATGTCCATTATTGCAATGCATTGTGGGCTTGAATGTTGGCACTCAATAATGTCCACTATGATTTCAGATACCTCTAAATATGGATGTTCCCTCAAATAGTGCACCATTTAAGGGTATATGGGACTATTTGAGACACAACAACTGTGCATCCAGTTGCATCACATGCTGCTCATAATGAAGCTCTGCCCCCAGTGTGTAAACCTGTGGTGCTCTGAATCAACATCGATCTCACACTTTACCCAGGTGTAGGTTACTGCTTAACTAGAAAGTTTGAGAACCAGAATGTTTAAATACTTACGGTCTTCATTTACAATTTATATTAGTATTGGTTGTCTTTTTGAAATGTTTTGCTATCCTTTTTCATGCTCATATTTTTGTTATCTAATGTAATGTCATTCAGAAATGTTAGTATGTGTCTTTGGAGTGACTCTATACTATAAAACTATTCAGACTTAATCAAACAAAGAAAATAAACAGATTTGTAACCCAGTCTGTGAAAACCCAGCTGAAATCATTTTTGATTACAGTTTTCTAGAAAAAAAATCATCCTACATAATTCTGTGAAAATATAACCTTGATATCTTTAATATTGACTGAGTAAAATCAAGCAACTTTGATGCTCTAAATCTCATCATTATAAGACACATTTTTAAAACTTCTCTGCTGTAATCTCCATGTTTTCCAGAGATTAATAATTAGACACTGAACTGTCTGTTATCACATCTTCAAAGGTCAAAGTCTCTGACTGCTTCACAGACAGGTGATCTGAATCTTGATCTTAATTGTTTTGAAGCATTTGGAGAAAGATGGAAATCTTAGTGTCTCTCTGATCTCTCCAAAACCAACACTTGATTTTATACATAATATCTATATTCTTTCATTTGTGTATGTATATAATTCTTTAATTCATTTGTTTCCATTACGCTGAACTGGCCATGGTCGTTCTAGTGTGTACCTACCCTGATGTTGTGGTGTACCATTAGCCTCACGGGACATTGTAGAGGATGGAGGTTCAGAGAAAGGACGAATGGATGTTTCCATTATTTGGTTCCTACAGTAAAGATATAAAGTTTTCATAAACAGAACCAAATACTAAAATGTGTTTAAATAAAAATGTGTGTTTCTAGGCAACAAACACATACGATTTTGTAGCCTAAAACTGGAGGTGCCCAAATCTTTATGCCGGTGTGCACAGAGACAGAAGAGCGACTCCTCCTTTATTTGGGAGGTGTCACATGCTTTATAAAGCCTGTCGGAGCGCACCAGTGCCACAGACACCGAGTGCAACCGAGAAAAATGATCGAGGCGATGTTGTGTGGGGACGAGACGCGTTTCCGTCCGTGGAGCTTTCAGTGAATTCTTAGCGTATCCACTGCGAGCGCGTAAAAGAATGCAGGGGCTCCACAGATCGGTGCAGCTCCGCGCGCCCGACACCGAGCTGTGGCTCGAGAGGATAACGGAGGACCACAACCAGAGCGCTTTCCTTAATGGATCCGAGCTGAACCGCTTTAGCTACTCGGAGGACATCGACGTGGCCGGGGACGGTTCGCCTGAGCTGCGCATCATGATGGCCACAGTGTACTCGGTGGTGTGCGCGATGGGTCTGGTGGGGAACCTGCTGGTGTTTTTCCTGATGAAAGTGAGACAGGGAAGGAAGAAGTCTACGATTAATTTCTTCATCCTGAATCTGGCCGTCACGGACTTCCAGTTCGTACTCGTTTTACCTTTCTGGGCCGTGGAACACGCGCTGGACTTCAACTGGCCATTTGGACACGCCATGTGCAAGATCGTCCTCACCGTCACCGTGATGAACGTGTACGCGAGCGCTTTCTTTCTGACCGCCATGAGCGTTACGCGTTACTGGTCCGTCGCATCCGCGCTCAAGGATCGAACGCGCAACAGAACGTGCTCGGTGAAGCTTGTGAGCGCGCTCCTGTGGGTCCTGGCCACCATCGCCACGGCGCCCACTACCATCTTCTCCACGGTGCGCAAGGTCGACGGCGTCAAACTGTGTCTGCTGAGGTTTCCTCGTGGCCAATACTGGCTAGCGCTCTATCACGTGCAGAAGATCGTGGTGGCGTTCGTGATACCCATGCTGATCATCACCGTGTGTTATTTACTCCTGCTGCGTCTCATTCGGGAGAGGAGCATGAACAACAATCTCCCCAAACGCCAATCCAGAGTCACCAAATCCGTCACCATAGTGGTGCTGTCGTTCTTCATATGCTGGATGCCGAACCACGCCATCACCCTCTGGGGTGTCCTGGTAAAGTTGAACGTGGTTGAATGGGATAGGATCTACTACATGCTTCATACGTACGTGTTCTCGGTGACCATCTGTTTGGCGACCACGAACAGCTGCTTGAACCCGGTGCTGTACTGTCTGATGCGCAGAGAGTTCAGAAAGATGCTAAAGGATTTCTTCTGGCGCATTTCATCTCCTGCCATCGCCAACAGCTGTCGGGTCCGTCCGTTCTCCGGTAACGCGAACGATCACGACGACAGCGGTGTAGGGATTCCACTCAATGTGATGGAAACCGAGCAGTTCAGACTCTCCGTGGTTAACGGGCAATGCGACGCGTTACCGTCCACAGAGTGCGCAATTAACAGATAGATGCGTAAATAAAACGCTGGAGACTCGACCTACTGAAGAGAAAGGGAAACTCTTTGTTTTATAAAGATGTTGTGCAACACTAACAAACATGAAATAATAATATTATTATATTAAGTGATGTTTCAGTTTATCCTGTGCCAAAATACGCGTTTGAATACAGTCACCGTTTATCCGCATTGTGTTATTTTATGCTTCTGTCCACGTTGCTGTTTTATTCGGTGCAAAATAACATTAAAATAGCATTGCAGTTTTTGTATTTTTAAAGAGTTAATGAATTAAATCGGCTCCCTATAATGTCCATACATTCATTTTGTGGACATATGATAGTAAGCACTAACTGTAAATATATCAAATTTGATCACTTATAATCATTTTTTTTTTCATTTAAAAACACAATAATTATACATGTAAATGACTTAAATTCTAGTAATTATTGGCATCTGACCTCATTTTTATTTACATATATGACAAAGAGTATTGTTGTATTGTTTAAAAAGAAATCTATCATTTCATTGATGAACACCCTGTAAATGAATTTATTGCTTGGAAATTCTGAAATGATTAAAATGTATTGTTCATTTGCCGTGTAATAAAGGTGTGTAAATGTAAAGGTGATGGTCTGAGAGGAAATGAATGTAAACAGTGTTACTGTGTTGTCCATTTGAAGGGCATAATAAAAGTTTTGTCTTATCACAGCGATGTTTGCTTTCTTCATAAACACAATTACCTTTACTGTTATTCCATCGTATTAACATTAGACAGCGGGTCGGAGGTTTAAAACCAAATCAAGCTCACTCCACTGAAGGTCCAGAGTATCTTCTTTATTGTCTGAATGTAGACACACAAACCCATGCAAACAATAACATGACCATATGAGAATTTACAACTGTCTTTATGAGCTGAAGATGATTTGGTCCACAAACAGCGTATGAGAGATTTTGCTTGTGGTTCTTTAAATCATTTCAACATGTTTTGACTGTAGCGTACTTTGCTAGTTATATTTAGACATTTATTGTTTTTGAAACAGCAAGTTGTGTTGAATCAAGATTTCTTTGCCTCTGACACACATCCAAGCACCTTATTCTTTTAAGGGCACAAATAACACAAGGTAATTCAAAGCAATAACCTGATGTCTGTATCAGTCAAACTTTATTTGAACGAGTATCTGTAAAGTTGAACCACTAACTAACTATAAAAGACACGTGCGGTTAGTTTTTAAGCAATCCCACGGTTAGTAAATTATTAAAGCAATTTGCCAGGTGTTTATCAGTGAAATATGATCATGGTTATGTCATTTTGTGTTGTTTTAGAGAAGTCTGACTGGAATGTTTGCAGGATATAAAGGAACGCACTGAATTATGAGGGACGCACCCCAGGAAGTTCTGGACTCGTAGTTTGATCAGCATTGACCGGCGGGAACAGCAATGATGTTTACAAACTCCTCATAGTCGATCCACACGTCTGATGTCATGCCAGCTTTATTCAGAAGTTCATGCACTGTGAGGAGACACGTACACACAATCTTTACTGTTTCATGACACACAATTGATTTATAATGTACAGGTAAATGAGAAAAAACAGACCTACAGAATGCTGGAGTAGATTTACCTTCTTGATTTGTAAGTCGTTCTCCAGGTATCATCAGTTTGACCTTAAGCTCTGACACCAGGATGAAACCTGGCTTCTCATCGTCTTCATGGCCTCCAGGATCTCGGCCCGTGGGTTCTCCTGTTGGATCTGTTTGTGCATCATGCTGAGAAACATGAAGAAGTTCAACTCCCCGCTCTTATCTGGAAAAGACAAATGTTTGCAAAAGACTTAAGATACAAATTGGAAAACAGCTGCTGTTTGATCACGTCTGTCAGATACAAATTACAGTATGTTTATATCCAATGCATTTCATTACATTACATTTCACTTTCCCAACTTAGTACCAGGAGTCAGCTGAAATGTTTTCCTTTCAATAAACAGGCAAAGTTAAAGTGTAGCTCTGTTCCTCTTCTATAAACCAATCGTTCAGCGTTCATTCTCCTTATCTGGATATACTGGGCACAGGGATTGTTTCTGTTGCACCCACTTACTTTCAAAAAGCAAAAGGCTCAGGAGAACAGATGTTACCTGGCTGTCATGCAGTTATATTAAACCTTTACAATGTGATCAGATGTTAACTGTCATGCGGTTATATTAAATCTTTACAATGTGATCAGATGTTAACTGTCATGCGGTTATATTAGACCTTTACAATGTGATCAGATGTTACCTGTCATGAGTTTCTTAAACCATATGTGAGCTCTGTAGATTCCTATAGTCTCCTGATTTGAAGGAATAAATCTTGGCAAGTTTGCAAATGAATTCTATCCTGGTATATTACAAATTAATTGGTGAGTTATTGGACTGGGGTGCACATTTGCTTTAAAAAATACGAAATCATCCTCACTGTGTAACAGTACACGACCCACTATGTAAATATTGGTAGGCATCAGTACTTTAATAATTTTCAATGCTGCTCCATCAATTCCTTCTGACAGGACAAGGTAATTAAATATGTCCCATAGGTCACTTGACGCGGCCGCCTCATATCATCTAACCACGTGACGATTTATGGGACAATATAAGACTATCTGAGCGTTGTATGAAGTTTTAACCGTGCTCCTAATTTAAAACATTTACAGCAGTAGCGTTATTGGTCATTTCGCTAAAGTTATAGTGAACTACAAACAATCTTCTAACTACTAAACTAGCTACCAAATGCGCCGTGGCATGTTAGCGGAAGTCGGTTGACAAAATGCGGAAGAGTGAAGAATTAAAAAGGGGCGTGGCGGAATAAGGTGAACACTCTTTGATAACAAGCTTTTGAATTCTGCTTGAGTCTCGAGCACCAGGATTGTAAAAAGTGTACATTACATCACTTTTGAGTCACTGAATGCATTGATATGAAGGTTTATAAAAATAACTATGGACTATGAAACAGCTAACTTTTGTAATAAATTAAGACACAGCTTTTTCAGAGTCATCCAGAGCTGATCCCAAGCGTATATCTGGAAGCTGTTGGTGTATGAACTGGTAAAGTGCTCGGCAACTGAATGCAATGCATGCAATATCAATAAAATAGGCATGGGCCGGTATAAGATTCTGGCGGTATGATAACCTTTTGCAAAATATCACGGTTTTATTGTGTTGCAGTATTGTCATTGCAACACTAAAATGCCAGGTAAAAATAAAGCCTTTAAATTATAATATGCTTTTAAAAAAATATATACAATATTTTTGTAATGTTTATTAAATATAAACATCAAATCAATCACATGACTTAATGATTTAATGAATTTGTATAAACACAACTTTGGAGACTGTATCACAAAACATTTTAGTGGTTTTGAACCCTTCACTGTTTAAAACCTCGGTATACCTTGAAACCGGTAACCGGCCCATGCCTAGTGTAAAGCTGATAAAGATGTTTGTTTCTCAGCAGAGTTATGTACATTTGTGCAAGCTCAACACATTGGAGCAGTTTCTCTGACAGGGTTTACAGGACTAGGCCTTAATTATATTAGGACATTTTAATCTTGTGACAAAACAATGGCACTCATATATGTTGAGGTATGTCAGTACAAGGTGTTTTTAAATTATTGTAGCTCAAATATGCATTTTAGCCTGGGACCAGGATAAGCCCTGTCAGGGAAACCACACCATTGTTTTCCCATATCAGATGTAGGTTGCTTCAGGTTGAGTTGTAATTTTAAAGTGTACACTGTAAGCCCGTACAGGTTGATTGAACCTAAAAAATTTATGGAAACTCGTTGCCCTAAAAAAGTTGATTTTGCCTGGTTGAAATAACAATTAATTTTAAGTTTAATGTACTTAATGTTTTAATTTCTTCCAATGCACTCTTAACCCAGATTAGATGACATTACTAGAAATGTGTGAGGAAACCTGTTGCATATAACTTTAGTTTTTATCACTTTATATTACTTTTGATGTTATAAATGGTATTATAACAAAAATTAATGACTGACTTTAAGTCAATCATTGAATAAACGTGATTCTCCACAGAAACACACAAAAAACATACATTGTAAGTACAGTGGAGAGAAATACAATAAAATGTTTTGAACAGGGTTCATGTACGGAAACACTGATCACCTGAACGGTGACTTCACAAAATTATAATTTACAACAAAACAACATCAATAATATAAGAGCTTGAACCTATATGACATTTTATTAACAAATATTTGAATAGAGAACTTTTTTATCAGTTTTTAATTTGTGAAAAAGCAAAAAATAATCTAAATAGTCAGGCGCAAAGGATTATGGGTATTCCTCAAAACATGAACTAATAATTTTAAGTTCATTTTACTTGAATGTTTTAGTTTAATAGATTTTGTAAGGTTAACAGTTAAATCAACTAAACTTTTTAAGCTTTGGCTTCAAAACAGAAAATATTAATGATTTTTCCTCACTGTAAAAAATAAATTGTTGGCTCAATGAATTATTTTTTAGTAACTAGTTCCACAGAAATTTTACGTTCACTCAATTTCTGTCACCAAAGTGTTACCTGGATTGATGTTTTTTAGTTGGCCCAAATTTGGCTCAAATATAAAAAAGTATGTTGGCTCAATTAGCTTTATAGTTCATTCAACTTAAAATGTTTTAATCAGTTGAATCTTTAAAAACTTACAGCAAAGACTCTGTCAATTAAAATTTAAGTATTCACTCAATGTTTTATGTGTTACTTCAATTAATATTTATTATTTGGGATTTTTTTAATAACATTTTTAAATTATTTATCAAATAATTTACGCTGGTGTTGTAAACAAAATAATTAACTTCAGTCACATAAAAACAAAAGCTTTTTATTCACTTATTCACTTATCATACAGACTGAACATACAGAATTAAGTCTTCTTTAAATAGAGGGCATAAAACAGTCCAAAAAGCCTCCAAAGTCAGTCAGAACATCTCCAGGGCCATTTAGGAGACTTTCCTCAGCCAGTCCAAGCGGAGACTGTCTCGCTATGTCTCGGGTCTGCCTCTCACATCATCTCCGATCTGGTTTGATAAACAGAGGAATATAAACACACACACACATACATAAATAACATGTTTAATATAATAAAGTTTGACGGTGAAAGACTTTATTCCCTAAATAACGTTAATGTTAGGCCAAATTTCCCTCAGACATCACACATTAAACACTATGGGCGGTTTTCTCGGACAGGGCTTTTCACTGACTAAAATAACTTACTGACATCTCTTAACATATGAGTGCTATTGTTTTATCTCAAAATGCACGCCAGTATTGTATTATATAAGGTTTGTTTGTAAAAATGTCCCAATTATAATACAGACCGAGTTCTAAACTCTGTCCGGTAAACCAACCCTATAACGTTATCCAGGCTTTTTATCTTAACTAAAATAGCTCCACTTTACTTCGGTCACATAACATAACACACTTCTAATGTATCTTTACAAAGATATAATTACAAAAACGTCGAGTATTTGCGTCTTTGCCAATTAATATATTCTAAAATTAACATTTAATTACAAACACTTACCTGACGTGAACTTCAGGAAACGGCTGACTTGTGTCCTTCCTTGTGTGAATCAGTAAGTGATTCCAGCTGTTGCGTGCGGATTGATCTCAGATGAAATGACCTGTGATCCAGATCCTTCCGAGTTAAAACATTTTAAATTCAAAATACACAGACGCACGCGCATACATACATACATACATGTACACGCGCGAGCACGCGCGCGCGCACACACGCACGCACACGGGTACACACACGGGTATATTTAGAAGTTTTAAGATTGTTATGATATTGGGACTATTTCTCCACTCGCACCTTCAGCTCTGAAGTTCAAATTCGCAGGCAGTACGCAGCCCAGTTATAACAAATGTGAAAGATATGAAATATCATTCAACAGCGATATCATTTAAGTGCAATCCTAAAATATGATTTAAAACATACCGGTAAACCTTTTATTATTAAGTATAAGAAATTAAAATGAATTAAATCGCATGTTTAAACGCCACAGAGATATCAGAGCCAGCAGTCGATTTCTGATGGGCTTGCCGAGGCGAGGCTGCGCTGGGCGGGGTGTGAGCGCTTAAGTGTCTGTGATTTTCTGGAGCTCATCTGGAGCTCTTCTCCGTCCGAAAGTGTCAGAGCACATTTTTAAATAGACGCTATCTATATTAACCGACCGCATATTTAAACTTAAAGCACATACATTCACGCCTGAACAACTCTTAAAATTACATTTTGTTACCAAATAACAGTAATATTATGAGCATTTTGTTGTCAGGAAACATAGCTGTCATAAGTCCACATATTGACCAGATTTGTCTTAATTAGTTCAGTCAACATAGCCATTCTGAATGTTGACTGAATTTGGAAATAACCATTCACTTAATGTTTTAAACACAGATTTATCTAGACTTAAAATAATATGTCTACTCAACTAAGCCCAAACAAGAAAATTGGTTCAACTTATATATTTTTGCCCTTCCAACATTTCATTAATTGGATTTTTTACAGTGCTTGATTGTTTGAGTAAAGACAATTTCTGGGTTAACAGTGTAGTTGTGGTCAGAGACGGATTGATCCTCCCATTGTGTTTCTGCATCACAGTTTAGGAACATGTTGATTGTATCATCCTCACAGTTATCCACTGCATCACTGACATGCATCAATGTATCTGTGAAAATAATATAACCATAAACATTTTTATAGGTTTTGTGGGGGAAAGTGGAAGACTTAAATATCTGAAAATAAGCTGTAAAAAGAGATTAATGATCACTAGTCTGATTGTATGTCATCCTGTGTTATTGCAATGGGAGTCATTTTAAAACACACACAGTGATGCAGGTCCATACGTATTAAATCCTGAAGGATCCTGATTTCTTTATAATGGCAGACTGTGGACTGTGAATGTAGTGTGCAAACGGCCCACAGCTCAAGTTTAACACCTGGATATTTCTTCTTTAACACAGACAGATGACTCAGATTGTGACAGACAGTAAAAACTCTACAGGAGGATCAGACGGATTTAATTTGACAGAAAACCTCTGCCAGAGACCTCACTGTCATGGCTACAAGAAGATGAAGATCTGACTGTTAGATGTATATTTACCACTGTCACAAACATTCAGATACAGCAAATACAAGAATATCTTCAAGTGTCTCTCAATGAGCTTAAATCAAAGAATATCAAAAACAATTCAAGAGACATTTAATATCATTGTTCCTGCTGTATAGTACTTGACTCTGACCTTAAATGAACAGCATAATAAATGAAAATAAAAACTGCCTGATAGCAAAATCATCATTCTCTGACCTGAGAACAGCTTCATTATATTATAGTTTCAGAACATCTCTTCCATGTTATCAATCATACAGAATGCTGTTCGTAGAGAAACAATCAATTCAGCCAAAAACTGCAGACTCGGTTCATTCAGAAGTTCAACCTCAGTGAAAATGTCTGCCAGATATTGTTGCCGGTGTTATTCATTCTCAACAGGATAAGTCATTCATCTTCTCAACAGCATCCATCTGCTCAGCTCATAAATCTCACAATGCTTCTGAATTCTCTTTGGCCTTTGGCTGTACTCAAGAGTCTCACAATGATAAATGTCACACTGAAAAAGTGTCTAAGTAAAACAAAGCAGCGATTAAACAAAAGACATTCTTTCTGAATCTGGACTCAATGCATTATGAAGCAGAATACTGGAGGTCTGATCACTGAGAATTTCACATTAATGTATAAATAAAATGTATAAGAGCTTTCCTCTTTTATTTATAGTATATTAAGAAATAGCAGCATAATTTATGTAAAGAAATTTAATGCGATACTCCAGTGTATAATGAAAATTACCCCATGATTCACTCACCCCACAGTAATCCTCAATGTACAAGATTATCTTATTTCAGACAAAAACCATCAGAGTTATATTAGAAAACATCCTTGCTCTTCAAAGCTTTATACCGGTAGTAAACACACTCTTAAGATAAAAGGTTTCAAATATGACAAAATAAGTTTTTTCAGCTTGTAACAATAGCACAACCCATAAACCCAAATAGGAAAAAAACAGTTATGGAATAAGCAAAGTGTCCCATTCTGTTCTAAACTCTTTAAACATTGATGTCTCATATTTAAGGGCAGTCAATGCAATATGGGAAAGATATCAATTTAATCTATATTTAAAGCAACAAATTAATAGGATTATAAGTAGGCTATATTCTGATGTAATCTATTTTGTAACAACATTTCAACATTTTTATAAGTAACTGTCAATTAATTGCACATTTTTTCTTAGTAATTGTAACTGATAAGTTACAAGGAATGTGCACTGGAACAGATTGTTGTCTTGTATTTTACTAGATTCATAAATATATGCATCCATCCATTCATTCATTGTACGTTAATTGATTGGTTGTGAAACATTTTTGGCAATGGCACTTTACCTCACTTTCACCAGCAGAGGTCCTCCTCGAGCTATATTGGTTCAAGAAATACTAGAGGACTTTTATTATATAATAGGCACCAGATGACTTACGTTTTTTATTTGCAAGAGTCAGTTCCAAACAATCATGGATGACATAAATACAATAAAAGTATAAATTAGGGAAGGAAGGCAACTATTAAAACAGAGGTAATGAAGCGATTTATGTAACATTCATCAGGTCACAATACAGATTATACAGATTCGCAAATTTGACACTTTTTTTGTTATTAGTCTTCTTTAGTGTCATAATTAAATAATTACAGAAATATATATATATATTTTAATTTTGTGAACTGTTGAGGAAAATGTACATTTAAGAAACCGGCTAACTTCCGTACGACGCGCTACATGTTATCGGTGACGTCACTTCCTAGTGTCGCACTGGCAGAGGGGAAAAGAAACAAACCGATTAAGCGCAAAATCGAGCCTTATTTTTAATTTTTTAGCGAAATGCTTATCGCGTTTAAATGAGCAGAGCAGATGAACATCTACAGAGACAAACAGCGAACAGAGCATTAAAGTGAATTTAACTGGCGAGTAAAATCGTTTCTTACTGTATTCAATGTGAAACTCATACGGAATTAACATTTAATTGAACAGATTCGACTCAATATAACGACTACATGTTGCATAGTTCAACAAACGTAACGTTAATCGTATTATAACAAGCAACAAATCATAGATATCCAGTGTAGTGGGAGTAGTTTCGAGTGAAATCGTATTGATTCTCGTGTTTTATTCACATTTATCCATTTTTTATTATAAATTCGCTACAATGACTATTAGACGAAGTCTCGTTACACTTCATATGTAAGCTGTTCAGCTGAGCTGGGTGTTTTTTTTAATGGGAGGCAGTTTGAGCTGCTCTGAGATCAGTGGGAGTATCTTACCCAGATGGCGGAGGTACCGGCTCTGGCCCGGTTGGAGTCCCTGGCCCGGTATGTGCACAAAGCAGCGAGTGAAGGAAGAGTCTTGACCCTGGCTGCCCTTCTGCTGAACCACTCGACGGTTCAGACCCGGTTTCTGCTCGAGGATGTGACCCAGGTCGCCGGTCAGAGATCAACACCTCTCATTATAGCTGCTCGGAATGGACACGAGAAGGTGGTCCGGCTTCTGTTGGATCATTATAAAGTGGACACAGAACAGACGGGAACTGTCAGGTTTGACGGGTGAGTTATGGGCGAGATGGCTCTGTTTCTTTATATTTGGGTTTTATAGACCACCCCTTATAACAACCCTTCGAAATTAAACCAGTTTAAACTCAGTTTATTTTGATGCGTCTGTCACAAATGATTAATGTCTTTTGTTGGGAAAGTAAATCAGAATTGTTTACACTGTGTATATACTTTATATACTGTCATAGCATTTAAATGTGAAGTGTTGGGGTGTGTTCACACCAGAAGCGAATGAAGCGTTTTTTATTGGAGTGTTTGACCCGGGCGAATTATACTTATTTTACACGCGAATGATGCGAATTTCACGTGCAAATGACACAACTCAAATGTTCAACAATCCAACTACGTGTGAAATATACATTTTTCAGTTCATTTGCGTCTGGTGTAAACGCACAGTCAGAGATTATTTCACGATAGTCTCGCCTCTGTCTCTTGTAGGTATATCATTGATGGAGCCACTGCCCTGTGGTGCGCAGCTGGCGCGGGACATTTTGAGGTGGTGCGCCTGCTCGTCTCGCACGGTGCCAACGTAAATCACACCACGCTCACAAACTCCACCCCGCTTAGGGCAGCGTGCTTCGACGGCCGACTGGACATCGTACGGTACCTTGTTGAGCACGACGCAGACTTTAGCATCGCCAATAAGTATGACAACACCTGCTTGATGATAGCCTCCTACAAGGGCCACGCCGACGTCGTTTACTTCCTGCTGGAACGCGGCGCGGATCCCAACGCCAAAGCTCACTGCGGGGCCACCGCACTGCACTTTGCCGCAGAGGCCGGGCATCTGGACATCGTGAGGGAGCTGGTTAGGTGTAAGGCGGCGATGGTGGTAAACGGTCACGGCATGACGCCTCTGAAGGTTGCGGCGGAGAGCTGCAAGGCGGACGTCGTGGAGCTGTTGCTCTCCCATACAGACTGTGACGTACCCAGCCGAATAGAGGCTTTAGAACTGCTTGGGGCGTCTTTCGCCAATGACCGGGAGAATTACGACATTCTTAAGACCTACCACTACCTCTACCTGGCCATGCTGGAACGCCACCGGGATCCCGAGAGAGCCGTCGCCAAAGAGTTGCCACCGGCGGCGGAAGCGTACGGGGGGAGGCCAGAGTGCCGGACGCTTCAGGACCTGGAGGTCATTAGGCACGACCGGGACGCGCTGCACATGGAGGGCCTGATGATTCGGGAAAGGATTCTGGGTGCGGACAACATCGACGTTTCGCATCCCATAATATACCGCGGCGCGGTCTACGCCGACAACATGGAGTTCGAGCAGTGCATCAGGCTGTGGTTGCATGCCCTTCATCTGCGTCAGCAGGGAAACCGCAGCACGCACAAAGACCTCTTGAGATTCGCGCAAGTCTTCTCTCAGATGGTGCATTTAAAGGAGCCAGTCCGAGCGGTGGACGTGGAGCAGGTACTGCGCGCCAGCGTCCTGGAAATCCGCCGCAGTATCGCTCGGATGCACGCCGCCACTGATGCCGAGTCCGCTGCCGCCTCTGAGAGCTACGAGTCCAACATCTTTACCTTCCTCTACCTGGTGTGCATCGCCACGAAAACGCAGCGCAGCGAAGACGAAAGCGCTCGCATTAACAAACAGATCTACGACTTGATCCGACTGGACCCGCGCTCCAGAGATGGCTTGTCGCTTTTGCACCTTGCGGCCAGCTCCGGCACGCCCGTAGACGACTTCCACACCAACGACGTGTGCAGCTTCCCGAACGCACAAGTGACCAAGCTGCTCATAGACTGCGGCGCACAGGTGAACGCTGTCGACCGCGAAGGCAACAGCCCGCTACATCTCATAGTACAATACAACCGGCCTATCAGCGACTTCCTCACACTGCACTCCATCATCATCAGCCTCGTGGAAGCAGGAGCTCACACCGACATGACGAACAAACAGAAGAAGACTCCGCTGGATAAGAGCACGACCGGCGTTTCGGAAATTCTGCTGAAGACTCAGATGAAGATGAGTCTGAAATGTCTGGCGGCTCGTGCCGTACAACAACATCAGATTTTGTATCGAGATCAGATCCCTAAAAGCCTGGAGGAGTTTGTGGAATATCACTGAACTCTGTAGTTTTCTGTAAATGGTGCTGAGATCTTCTGAATGACTCCTGACAGGCCGTTTAGGTTTAGGACCTTTATTGTTTACAGACTCAGCACAGATCTGCACATTCATAATGTTCTTTAACGTACACGCTGCGTCTTTTTATATCATAGGAACAGACAACTTTGCAGATATTGACACTTTTTAGTTTTTTTTATAATAGATCAGAAAGGATGTTGGTACTGATGATGGACATTGGTTAAAACTCTTTTCTTTTCTCAACTCGACGAACGTTTTACTGAGTGTGAATGTTTAATAGAGAACGGCTCTTTTTCTAATAAGCTGCTGCTCTTTTGTCAACTTTTTCTTAACATGTTTTTATAAAAGGTTTATTTAAAAGTAAAAGTCTATTTCTATTTTATGAGGACTCAATAGCTCCTAAAACTCTTCCGTGCCAGACGTTTTATTTGAATACTAAAATGTGCCTGTAACCCAGAGGTTTATTATTGTTTTAATTATTGTTATTATTATTATTTTTAGTGCTTTATATTTTTGTTATAACATGAAACCACTGTAAAGCTGTAGGTCTGTAATATTGACCTCAACAAACACAACATGCTGGAACTCACGGGGCCTTAAACTGTATTGTATGTGTGTGTGTGTGTGTGTGCGCGTGTGTTTGTGCGTGTGTATGTGTGTGTTTGTGTGTGTGTGTGTGTGTGTGTGTGTGTGTGTTAGAGCCAGCATGTCTTCCTGCATTAGCTGTCTGTGTGCATTTGAATGCATGTTTACATGTGGTGGAAACTCAATGCTGAGACTTTTAACCCTTTGTGATTTACTTTGGTTATCGGTGAATGTTTTGTGTCAGTGTTTTTATTCTCAAACCAAATCAATGAAGATTAAACACAATAATTAAAATGTTTATGTGGTTCTGCATGCTTCTTTGTTTAGCATTAGCCTTTGTTATCTTTTATAAGTACACTGAACAAATCTATAAACACTTTTGTTTTTGCCCCCATTCAGTACAAGCTGATCTCTTGTACACAAATTTATTTTAAATATTGTTCACAAATCTGTGTTAACCCCTGTACACACCAAAAGATAATCTGGCTGAATTTGGGCTGATTTTCCCCATTATGCCAATCCTAGGTAATGTCCCGATGGTTGAATCAATTATCGTATCAGATCTCCGCTAGATTTCCTGTGTTTACAGTCGAGACTTGTGTTGTTTGTGAAGTTAATGTGATGGTCTGCTGTCATGACCACATACTGGCACTCCACACAATAGGAACAAAAGTGTTAAATCATCTCTTACATTTTGAAAATCTGATAAGACTTCAGGTGTGTTCCTAGCTTTAGCGAGCACTTCTCCTTTGCTGAGATAATCTTTCCACATCACAGGTGTTGCATATCAAGATGATGATCAGACTGCATGATTATTGCACAGGTGGGCCTTAGGCTGGCCACAATAAAAGGCTACTCTAAAATGTGCAGTTTCATCACACAGCACAATGCTACAGATGTTGCTTTGAGGTCAGCTCATTATGAATATTGGGTGCATTTATAATTTGGGTCCGTATAGCTTCACAACATTTTTTACAGAAGTTCACCACATAAACACACTGTAGTTTTACAGTTTTCTACATTTTTGAAGATTTATAAGGTCATCACACTTATACAATAACACGAATGGAAATATGAAAACTTATGTAGAGAGTAAAAATTGAATACTGATGCTTTTACGCCGGGCTCATTTGAATGGATTCAGGCACATATAATGAGACAAAATGCAATATTTAAACTATTCAAATGTGTGCTGGATATTTTGTCTTTTGTTGGTTGGGCTTTGCCTGGTAAAGCATATTTACAATAGATACAGATCTGATTTGTTATGATGGGTTATTATTAGAAGCTGTGCAGTATGAAGTCTCTCTTAAATTGTTCCTTAGGTTTTGAAATCAAAAGCAAATGTTTTGCTCATTGTGGTTTAACAATTGAGCTTTCTCTTATGGGTTTATGATTCTCACAACTATTGTTATTGAGCAGAATTAAATCCACACACAGATCTTTATATCAGTTATAATAAAACACTTTTCAAGTAGTTCACACAGTGCTTTTATTCAGATCTCATATGCAGGTTTATATAAATATTTAAATTTCCTTTACAAGTGCAATTGTACGATCTTCTCCTCAGACACACACACACAAAGAAAACATTACGTTTTCTGTAATCTCTATACAATAAAATCTTTCACATCAAGAATTAAAGTAAGTGACTGTAAAGTTGTCACTGTGTCTAAAGTGAATTGTGATATTATTACTGTGAAACACGGACAGTCAAATCCTGCAGTCTGATCAACTTCATTTAAAACAATATTTATATTTATTTATGAATATATTTATAGTATTCATGTCCTCAGATTGACTCATGAAAATGTGTACATTTGTATAAAATAAAGCAGGATCATTTCATCTTTAAAATGTGCGCTTTTATACATACAGACAATATTTGAAACCAGTTAGAAAAATGTCAATGGTATTTGTTATTTCAACTTCTTTTAAGCACCTTTGATTTCTAAGTACATCAGTTTCAAAAGATGAAAACAAATATATGTTTTCTCATCCAGACACCGTTTACAGGTAGCGTGTATACTGTATAAATATTGATGCCTGACACAAAAGCATATCTTTAAGTCTTGAACAGATCCTAAATGTGAAACCTGCATTAAGGTGCATGAAATGAATAATCTGAGGATTAAATATTTAATTATTTTTAACATTGTATGGCTAAACTATTTACAAACTTCAAGTTTACAATGTGCAAATGCATTAGGCTGAATTTGTGCTGTTGCAAATCAAACACTGCAATACTGTGAGGATTTCGGTCACAATCTGAGGTTTGTAAAATAATACACAAACATTTTCATCCTCATTATAAAAATGATCTGTCTGAGGTGGATTTAATTGTTTGTCAGCTCTTCTCACTGAGGAGATTTTTATTTTTTGTTGTCGATAACTTTATTTTTATTTGATTTGTTCATTTCTCTTAGACTAGCTTTAGTTTAAGCCTTGTATGAAAGCATTTTCACATTTATTCAAATTAGCACAGCAGCTTAGCCAAAGGAAAGCGATCTGATTGGTTCCTTGTCAGAGTGCAGGAGGGCGTGGCAGTGCATGAGAGCAGCTGATTGGTTGATTGCCGCTGGTCTCTAGAGAGTCCCTGAGTGATTGGCTATAGAGGAGGTCATGATGCGGTTGCTATGACATTATCAATCCTCTGCACTCTTCTCATTGGTCACCTGTTCGTCTCTCTTTCTCTTCTGCCGGTGGAAAAATCCAAGCTGTGGAGAAAAAGTGTTTGAGTTTAATGTTAGATGGGTCCTATTAAATCTGACCTTAAACAAATGATTTTTATGTGTTTATTGTGTACATTTTCTTTCATTTGCATACTTGGTTCTACTAACTAAAAAAATGAAATCTTTCTAAAATCAGCTAAACTGTTGGCTATTTAATTAAATGACCTAATCAACACAGAATTTAACACTTAGAAATATGTGGTTCTGCATATAGTGGCTATTTTATAATAAATAAAGTATTTAATTTGATGACACTGAATGTTTTTCATAATTTTATCCCTGGAAAATGTTCCCGACCTTCCAGAGTGCCAGAATCAGCAGGGCGAGGAGCTGCAGTCCACCCAGAGAGCTTCCAATGATCACCCAGATGGGAATTCTGAACTCTTCTTCCTTTCTGATCTCCAGAATTATCTACAGAATCACAAATCCAAAGGCTAAAATCAAATACTAATGAGATCTGATACACAAACTCACACAAATAAAGATCAGATATACAAACATACAACAAAAAATACACAACAAGTTCAACGTTTAGGTTTCAGTTTGGTTTAAATCTTATTAGTTTTGTTTTGAAAATGTTAGTTTCAGTCCTTGATTCTGATTGGTCAATAGCTGTGGTTTATTTATGATAACCAACAATGCACAGCACCATTATCAGTGTAAACATGTGAAACAGCTGGCTAGGGATTATATTTTAGAAGGAAAACCTCCAGTGGTTTAAAGTTGTGCACTGCATAAAAATGACTTTCTTATTTACATATTTTAACGCAAAATGATCTAAAAAATGTATTACATTTTTTAGCAAAAAAATATTACAGTTTAGTGATTTTGACCTATATATCTCATATCTTATATATATATATATATAATTCAAAAACACTTAATTCAAGAAAAAAATTCTTACTGCATAGGCAGATTTTTTTTTTACTTATTTTTCTTAGGTCATTTTGCTCATCAAGAAAATGCATCTTGATTTATGAAATATTAGATATTTGTACTAAAAACAAGACAAAATACTAATAATAACTATATATATATATTTTGCAGTGTGTTGATATTTTCTTGCTTTAATATTTGTATTGTGTAATAATTATTTTATAAAAGCGATAAGGGACCCGAGGCTGTGCTGTACCATATATAAGTCACAACTAAAAGAGTTGCGCAGCGTCTCGTAGCTTATTGCATACTTATACCAAAGATGATGATTTTAGTTTTAATGTTGGGTTATATTTGAAGACATGTTGAAAGGTTTCATGATTCTGTTTGTCAGTCAGAAGAGGGCAGCGTTACATTGATTTTCAGAAGCTATTATAACGTTTGTCTAATCATTGATGAAAATCATTTTGCCTTTTTATTATAATACACATAATGTACAGGACTGAGCGTCAGCTGACTTCACTGATGATCTGAAGATACTCACATGTCTCACAGGTCGTTCCTCATGAAGAAACATCGGACTGGACGAGCTCAGCTCCACCGCTGCTGTTATTATCAACTCCAGCTTTTTAAACTTCATCTGAAGAACCAAAACAATCATGACAAATCTAAAAAAAATCTATAGCACACCTGTTTAAGATGCTTATAAAGTGTGTTTCCAAGAACAGTTAATCGGGTCAGCTCTAACCAGGTTAACTATCTCCAACACTCTCAACCCAACACTGGACATAAGAGCGTCGAGTCAAATCTGAGAAGTGTCCTGAAAGAGAAACTCACATCTGAGATGGTATGAATATTGAGGAATCCGGCCGCAGTGACGGTCACATCTCTCTGAGGATACAGATTAATTCTGCACTGAGCAAATAATTCATCAGTGATGAAGGACGATGAGTTCTGCGAACACAAACACACCAAACCTCATCACATCACATTTGGAAACAGAAGATGCCAGAAAGGAAACTGTAATCGTCACTCCAGAGCTAAAAATGAAAAACAAACATCTTTTTTATTTCCATTCCAGAGATGAAGTTTCATCTTCGACCTCAATCATTGCTTGTGTAATCTTAAAGCAAACACTAAAGCAGCAGGTCTGAGGTATTTTCAGAAGCACCGGTACATTCTGTTATTGACTTTCCCAACACATGGATGTAATTAATCCATCAGAGAGTGAAGAGTAAAACCCAACGTTTACCATGTGTGGTTTGAGCGAGTGATCCTCATGAGAAGAAGAGCCAGCAGTGATAACACGTGGAACATTACAATGAGATCCAAACATCTGAGAAGAGAAAACTCACATCACACATCACTAATATCTCTTACTAAAACACCATTACTTTACTCTAGTGATACCATGGTACTGTAAAATCATACTGCAGTATCTGGTTTGTGTACTGTAGTATTTTCAAGGTAATTAAAGGAATACCACAAACTATTCTTATACCAGTACCATGATTAAAACTACAGAAATAAATGATTGAAATAAAAGCTGTATATAGATTAGATAATAATGAAGTTTTAATCCACCTGATCAATGTCTAGATCTGAGATGTGCAGGAGAGATTCAGGATTTCTCATCACAGCAAAGACATTAAGTGTGAGGAGAAGATCAGATATGGGAAACAAACCAAGATTCTGAATCTGCAAAAGAAAAACTCAGGAGTTTGGACGGAGATCATTTCTAAAATAAATGTGTTTTAAGTAGCCAAAGAAAATCTTTACTTTATTGAAAGACGGTGTATGAAATATTAAACTCTGAAGAATATTTATCAAGTCTTGCACACCTGATAGGACAGATTGAAACCTGGACCCATTCCGATCGGAAAACTCTCAGCAAGACCGGGTTTAATCTCAAAACGGGATGGACTGGAATCTCTAATGAGAAAAAACATCAATCTTCTTTCAATCTAATATACAGCAGTGGCGACAACTGGTGACTTCTCTTCTGAGGAGGGCGAAATCAAAATGTGTTTGTTGCATCATCATGAACCATGTGCATCATGCGTCATGTTAAAATACATTTCTGCTGCACACGCACGGAAAGGGTTTATGATAAAAGAGACGCTCAAGTTCACAAAATCTTTGCAAGACACCAACTTAACACTAAACTGTGGTCCCTCCAGAAAAACGTGATTATGCGATTGCATGATTTAACGCATAATCAGCCAAAGTCCGGATATTTATGCAGGGGCCACATTTTTTCAAATACGCCACACTTTCGCCAACCACATATTTTGACATGACGAGCCACCCACATGATGGACTACATACATGTTGTGATGAGGTTCGTATCGTGCTCCCTTGAAAATGAAGTCACCGGATGCCACTGCATTAAAGCAGTCATTTTAAATATCAATATGCACTGCACTGCAAAAAATGACTTTTTTAATATTTTTGTCTTGTTTTTAGTACAAATATCTAAAAATTCTTAATCAAGATGCATTTTCTTGATGAGCAAAATTACCTAAGAAAGTAAATCTAGTTTCTAGACAAAAAACAAACAAACATAAGATTTAAGCAAATTAAAACAAGCAAAGGTAAAAAAAATCTTGAATTCTTGTTGAATTAAGTGTTTAAGAAAATAACTTAAAATATTTATTTAATTATTTTGCTTGTTTTAAGCAGAAATTCACTTAAATGTTAAGTTTTTTGTTGAAAAACTTAAAGATTTATTTTCTTAGAGATAATTTTGCTTAGAAAATACATCTTGATATAAAAAAGTTTAGATATTTGTACTGAACAAAAGACACATTTTTTGCATTGTGTCTATAAGTGAAAGATGTAATATTCTTGAGGTACCGTGTGAAGAGAATATCTGCTTCATATTTTAGGGTATGATAGATGTCATTGATGTTGTCCTCTGGAGAGATCTCATCACCTTCACTATAACCACACACACACAAACACATTAAACAGATCTTCAGCATGATCCAGATCAATATACAGGATGAGTGAAATATTCATCAACAATAATACAGTTGAGAAGTGAAGTGATGATCTCACCTGGAGACCCTTAATGTGATCTGAATATAATTCAAGAAAAGCGTCCTGCTGAACTCAAACTCAAGACGAAAATACACCTGAAAGACAAAACAATCACGTCAATTACACACACAAAATATTTAGTATATTTTCTCTAAATAAAACAGATTGTTTATCTCTCATTGACAGCAGGAAAGAAGAGTCTAAAAACAAGCACAGACACAGAGAGAAACTCAATAAGGTGAAGGACAGATGAGATGAGATGAGACGGTTGGTATGTGAAGAATGAACAGAGACGTTTATATTCATCTCCTTCTCAATGCCATAAACAAAACTCTGCACATGAAGAGAATTATGGGATTTCACTTCATCCGTGATTTTCCACTCGTTGACTTGGGTCAAGGTCTGTCTGATACGTCACAATCCCAACGCTCTGTTTTCAGCTCCGACTTAACTTTTAACATCTGACATTTTTTCCAAATGACGTTGTTTCCAAAACGCACCACTAGCTAATATTACTTTCTATTTATATTTTTGTAAAGGTTCTCTGTTGATGAGTTTGAGTCTCACCTGAGCGTTTGACCTCATGAAGGGAGCACTGATGTTACAGATACGATAAGTGTTTAGACTGTCAAACTTCTGACACTCGATGTCAATATCTGAAGATGCCTGAAAGACAAACACAATCTCACTTTGACTCCCAAATACTAATAATAGAGTTCCTCTTTAGTGTTTGAATTCGTCTATATTTGTGTTATGGATGAGAGATTCAGACCTTCACCACCAGACTGGAGAAGATGAGGTTTGATGAATGTGTGACATGTAGAAGTGTGTTGTATGCGTTCTCTCCTCTGTTTTCTAAATGTGCCTCCACCAGAACTCTCCTCCTGCTGGCTTCTATCAATCTCTCATTCATCTCTCTCATCGTCTGATGGAGACACAGCGGCCACCCAGACCTCTCATCATGACCACAGAACTGCCTGAGACACACAGAAAGAAAGAGAGTTTTGTGCGTGTGTGTGCGTGCGTGTGTGAGCGTGCATGTGCGTGTATATGAGGACAAACCTATGATCTAATAAATCAGAGCTGCTTTGTAGGATGAGATTTGGAAGACAGCGATCATCATCATCACAACCATTCCAGAATGGAAGCTAGAGAGAGAGAGAGTCAGTGGTCTATGGAAGAATACGTGTAGATGAGTATAAATAGCACAAAGTGTGTAAATCGTGCAATACATACGCCAAATTCCATTGATACACCAGTCCTTCCCATTCACTTACATTTTTTTGTCGTTTTATGTATTTGTTTCTCAATTTTTTTCTGTTTTTTAAACCATTTTTGCTTGGGTCTATTTCAGATTTGTTTAAGAAGGTTATTTAATATACAGGTTTCTTTATTTAAGCCATGGTCGCTTAGAGTTTGAGTTTGAATTGGGGTTTGGGTCAGGATGTCTTTTTTTATATAACAAAAAGTTGTTCTAACCCTAAACTCAAGCGAAAATGGTAAAAAAATGAGAAACCAATAAATAAAACGGCAAAAAAAGATGCGCCATTTAAGTGAATGGGAAGGACTCACCTATCATATGCATGCCAATGTGGAATTTGGAGTATGTATTGCACGATTTTTAAACTTTGTGCTATTTATACGCAACTCTGTGAGACTGGGTTCAATAAGTAATAAGATTTTGTGTTTGTGTGTCTCACATGTGATGTCAGACTGGTGGGCCAGCCATCATCGAGCACCGGACCCTCTTGTATGTTTATCAGCTCAACATTTACAGTAAAGATCAGTGGTTGTGTGTAATCTGTCACCTCCTGTACAAACACAAACACATTTAATTATTTACACAATATCAATAACATACACAATGAAATCTGCAGTGACTTTCAAAAACATATATGACCAACTGTATAACATTTTACCTCCTTGTTTCATCATTTTAAACCCAACAAATGTCTTTTGGTATTAGCTTGACAAGTATTTGTTCTTCTGTCTTTTTTTATAAATGACACTTGTTTTGATATTTTGTCATGTATTTTAGTTGAAATGTGAACTAATGAAACCTGATGAATCATTGTTTATCAAAGTTTATAAACTCACATGTACGTGGAAGAAGACTTGTTGACAGTATTGTGTGTCCGGTTGTGTTGTGATGTCTCTGGACTGCAGGTCTGTATCATCAAACACAGCTCGAGGGAAATATCTGTTCTCCTCAAACCCACAGCTGGATCTCAGGGCTGAACACACACACACAGAGGATTTAAACATCATAAAAATACTCATGCATTATAATTACCATACAGAAATCAATGAAAGCACTTATACACTAAACACTGACTCTCTTTACTGAAGTTAAACAGGTTTGGTACTATTAAAGATGATGAATTAAAGACAGATGGCCTTTCATCATCCTGATATTACCGACTGTTTTTGGATGTGACATTGGTGTTCGTGCCGTGATGTTGAGACAAACTGTGGCCAGCATGCAGGAGACCTCACGTCCGCCTCTGATACAGTCTTTATTAAACACGTTAACCTTTGATGGTTCAAAGTTCACACTGATCCCCACACGAACAACACTACGAGACCTGATCAAAAACACAACGAGAAACACATGAGAATTACATGAGATCTTATTCACACTTTATAATGCTTATAAGTTTAATGTACTTAAAAATTACAACAATATATTTACCAACAACATATAAATCATTCAAATAATATAAAGCATTCATCAGTTTATATTCAAATAACATTTACTGATCATAGTTAATTTAACTTGCATTCAAATGAATTTTAATGGTCAGTTTCCCAGGTTAAGATTAATCCAGGACAAAACCTTAGTTATATTAGGACATTTAAGAAGTTTTTACAAACATATCTTACCAAAAACAATACTGGTGTTCATTTTAAGATGTTCATATGTTGCTCAAGATGTGTCAGTGCAAGGTGCTTTAAAATGAAGACAACTCAAACATGCATTGTAGTCTGGGACTAGAAACCCTCCCTGGAAAACCACCTCTGAATGTTGAAATGTGTTAGTATGATTTAGATATCAACATTAAAATGTCAATGCTTATTGTTAACTCCTGCATTCATTTATGTTATACTACGGGTCTGTTGAATGCTGTATTCTGATTGGTTGAGAAATGTTCCATGGGTGTTGATTAATTTTCTATAACTGCACATCTGACCTTTAAAATGTTTTAGAAATATTTAATAGCAATATTTTTGGTAACCATGGTTTAATTGGAATAAATGACTCCAGTCCTTTGAATTATTTGAAAATAATGCACACCCGTGGTGTGACGGCACTACGCTTTTGCATCGTGCCCCATAACCACCCTGAGTGTGCATTATTTTCTTATAATTAAACGGGCCGTTGTATATTTCTGTAAAATATGATTAAATGTTTTAGTAAATACTTTCTATGTGAATTATGAATTATTTGTAAACTCACCAAAGCAGAACTGCGGCCCCTAAAGAGCCCACAGACAGATCAATGAGACCATCGCTGTTTAAATCCATCGCACCATGAACACTACGACCAAAATACTGCAGATCCGATGAGATATCACTAGCAGATATTCTCTGTGACACATACAAACAATACTTTAACAAGACTAAATACATAAACAACTGAGTTATACAATATAGAATACAAATATTTATTTACAAAAACTATTTATAAATGAAATATATTATTGCATGTAAACTGAGGTAAATAGTTCGTGATGAGGTAAATTTACATCACAGCTATATCATGCGTTTTAGTATGATGTAATGTTAATTGACCAGTCCTTCTGGAAAAACACAAATTTTTTGTGATTGTTGCGGGCAAAAATCCTTGATCCAGCGGCACATTTTCTTAAAAAAATGCGATGGAATTTGTGGGATATTTATGCAATTTTATGCGAAGAAATTGCGAGAACTTGCAAAAACTGTTTGCAGCTTTTCAATGATGTTCACTTCACATAATCACATCACTTCATAACATTCCCATGGCAACAGGGGACATGTCTGAAGTAAATGCAACATTTTTCATATTTCTACTAAGATATATGTGATTTTATTATGAAAATGCGGAGATTATGAAATGATGCAAGCCATGAATATTTTGCACATGGAAATCTACAATTTATGCTGCGAAAGTGCGGCGTATTTGAAAAAATGTTGCCTCTGCATAAATATGCAGACTTTGGCTGATTATGCGTTAAATCATGCGATCGCATAATCACGTTTTTCTGGAGGGACTGATTGACCAATCAGCATAAAGGACCAATAGTATATAAAAGGCTCATTTGAGATGCGCAAATTCTTCGCAGAATCGTTATATATGTATATTATATATAAATATTGTTATTAACATATAATGTTTATTTAACAACAGTGCCGTCTTTAACCTGTTTGTGTATGGGATGGATGTTGTTTTGTTTGCCATAGAACAGATAGATCGCCCCCTTGTGGTTTTCCTCCAGCGGCGCGCCCACCACCAGCTCACTGAAGCCGTCTCCATTCAGGTCCGGTAGAGTCGACATGGCCGCACCAAATCGAGAATCCTGAGTCTGTTCGGATGGACCAAGAGTGCCAGCTGTGATAAAATGTCCCTGTTGAAATGAGAGAAAATGATCAAGAGGAACACAGCGTGAGAAAAGTGTTTTAGATGAGTCTGATCTGTCCTGACCTCTGAGTTAATGGTGTAGATGTAGACACGACCCGTCTCCCATCCTCTGTTAAAGTACATGGGAGCGCTGACCAGGAGAAGATCCGTCAGACCGTCATCATTCAGATCAACAGGTGCCAACTCACTGCCATAATACGACCCGATCTACAAAACACATCACCAGCTGATATATCAATGAGATTTACTCAACACACAACACAAATGATGAATTCACAGAAATAATGAATGTTTGATTTATGTGAAAGACATTTTTATTGCTGTGTCACATGCAGCCAAAACGCCTGAAACTCTTTCACACCAACCAGAGAAACACTTCAGCAGACTCTGTGTTATTGGATCAGAGAGTTTAGTGAGGAAACTTCTTCCGTTACCTCAGCTTTCTGAACTTACATTTCACTCGGACGCTTACAAACTTTAGAGAAGAGGAGAAACGCTTTATAACATTCCTGTATTAATGAATCACACACATGCACACGCACACACAAACACACACACACAGTCTGGTGCATAACAGGTCAATGGTTAAGTGAATACCACGATTCATTCACCTGGAAAAATAAAAAAAATGTCTGCGTGCATTTATTGCGGGTCACACACGCATAAAGATGAGATGCAGATGGGTTTTAGAGACGTCTGCCATCTGAGTCTAGACCTTTACACAGCAGCCAAACACACACACACACGCACGCACGCACACACACACGCACACACGTTCTGCATTAATCTAATCCCTTCACAATAAAACATCACTGTCTGTCTCAGTGAGAGAAAGTAGCACAAAATACAGACAGACAGACAGACTGAGAAATCATTCAGAGAAAACCTGATGGTTTCGTTTAAATGGACTTCAGGAAATTAGCTGTTTGAATTCCTCCAGAAACATCCAGATATTCATATCAGTATTCCTCAGTACAGTCACTGTTAGCTGTCAACTTATTTATGTTTAAGAGACATCTGTGTACAGTATCTTTCTAACAGATCTTTATGAAATGATAAAGAGATAATCAGATATCTATCCAGACAGGCAGTCGGGCATCTTCCCAAGACTCAGATCCCATCTTCACTATATGAGCATCTTCACTATCCAAATCTAACCTTTAATACTGATGATCTGAGAGATAAAGAAGTGTTAACCTGTTGTCCGTGTAGAGAGTAAAGCATCGTCAGGTTTCCTCTGTTGTTCAGGGTGAAGATCACAACTTTCCCTGTGTGATTGAATCGAGGAGCACCGGCGACGTACAGCTCCCCGTCTTGAGCCGAAACCACAGAGGACACCATGTACCCTTAAAAACATCACATAACAGCAGAAATAAATCTCTCATTCTGCTGAGAAAAGGCAGTTCGGACAGTTTTTGAGATAAAAATAAGGACAAAAGGAGATGATGTCATGATCTACAGAATTATATTTGTTACTGACGGTGGAGTGATTTTCTTACCCAGATAAGCGCCGTGGTTCTTCAGTTCCTCTGGGAACTCTTTCAGATAAGATGATTTGGGTGGGATGACTTTACCATGACGGGTCTCTTTCAGAACAGCTCCGTTCCAGTCATACGCCCCGACAGCACCGAACAGAATCCCATCCTGCAGACATTGATAATAAAACACTCGCAACTCAAGTATTTAAAATCAATTCATTAACTACATCCAATATGGACAAATGATGTTTACACACAACTAATTGTTGGTCATGTTTTAATGTAGCATGGTTAGTTATCCATAAATTAATCAAAGGCGATGTATAAAGAGTGTTTGTAGCTCACAGCGCTCCTGGCAAAACTCTGCACCACATCTGAACCTCAAACAACTGCTGACCAACAACACCAAACTACAGCGCTTACATCACAACTCAACTCAATGTCCAAGACTAACAAACACCACCACAAGTGCATCACAGGGATTTCAAGTGGTTGTCATGGTGTCAACATGTGGTTGCTAGGGTGCTAGGGTTTCCTGTATGGTTATCAGAAGGATGTGGTTGCTATAGTAACCATTTGGCTGATTGCTTCAGTGTCATTTAATGAGAGTGTTTATCATCAGACTGAGAAGACAACTCCTCAACAAGTCACAACATTAATCCCTGACTCGTACCGAACCTGTCATCTGCTCCAAAGAAATATTGATATTTGGAGATGGAGAAACTCTGATTCTTGCATTCAGTCGAGCACAGGCGTCATCTGAAACACTGTGTGCCAAAATCTTCCTTCTCATGCGATGTCGACGTGGACTCTTGAATGACTTCCACAGCACAATAAAGTCTCTGTGCAAACTGTTCCATTCACTTTATGAGTTGTGCTTGCTAAGACAAAGCCATGAACAAACATTAAATATTAAACTGTGTGCAGTTAACTTAAAACTGCAGTGCAAGCAACTATATTAGTGTCACCACACGGAGCATTTTCCAGAACATCATCAGCTCATTTGTATTCAGAAGTACACAGGATCATATTTTAGTCCCTTATTATAATCCTTTTCATCGTCATCAAAAACTATATAAACCCTAGAAAGCTGTATGGTTTAAATAAATCCACATTAGATTAGTGAAGTATACATTATTGATAAGATAATTCACAGGTGAAGCGACATACAGTGCATTTAAACTAAACTGACTTGATGCATTTCCTGCATTTAAACACATTGCTATTCCTAAAGCAAACAGTTTCACAGATAAGGTTTAATTCTATGACTTAACTAAAATGCACGTTTGAGCTGTCTTCACTGAAAACCACTTGCAATGATATATCAGTTCACTTCACTTCGGTTCACTTGAGTTCACTTCAGGTTTAGTTCAGATTCAGTTCAGTTTTGTTCAATTCAGTTCACTTCACTTCGGTTCAGTTCAGTTTACTTCAGATCAGATCAGTTCAGTTCTTTGGTGCTCTTGAGTTCACTTTAGGTTTAATTCAGATTCAGTTCAGTACTTCAGTACAGCAGTCTATCCAGGCTTAATGATCTCAAAAATCTGGCACCTCTTTAGTCGTTACAAAACTAAAGTTATATAAAATAGTTTACAATGTCAAGCTCAGACTAATAAACTGTTTTTAAAATGTCTGTTTTCATCTGGTTAACTTTAATCTGTTTTTAAAATTACAGTGAACTCTATAAAACAAAACTTACTCATTCCTTTAAATAATTTACTGCCATAAACAGAAAGAGGACAAAAGTCTCCATGACAAAGCTGTCACATGTACAAGTGCACATATAAGGATGTGTGTGTGTGTGTGTGTGTGTGTGTGTGTGTGTGTGTGTGTGTGTGTGTGTGTGTGTGTGTGTGTGTGTGTGTGTACCTGGTAATTATCACGTTGTGGGGACCAATTGTCCCCACAAAGATATGAATACCAGTGTTTTTGTGACCTTGTGGGGACATTTTGATGTCCCCATGAGAAAACAAGCTTATAAATCAAACAAGATGATGTTTATTGAAAATCTAAGGTAGCAGAAAGGTTTCTGTGATGGTTGGGGTTAGGGAATGGGGCAGGTAAGGGGAATAGAATATACAGTTTGTATGGTATAAAATGCATTACGTCTATGGAATGTCCCCATAAAACATGGAAACCAGAATGTGTGTGTGTGTGTGTGTGTGTGTGTGTGTGTGTGTGCGTGCGTGCGTGCGTGCGTGCGTGCGTGTGTGTGTGTGTGTGCAGGTCCGTCATTGGAAAAGCTTGAATCAATAAAACCATATGTGTTTTCTGGAGCAGGTTCCCCTGCTGAAGTCCAGAACGAAACTTTCCAAGATAAAATCTTTCCTCTCAGATTGCCACTGTCAAAGTCTCTCCAGGGATACAACAGAGAAAGTTATGAATAAAATGTTATTTTTCTTGGGATACGCTGCTCCAGATCTTCATACTCCTCACCTGTACAACATCACTCAGACTGAGAGCTTTATTTTCTCTTCCCTCCAGAGAGACTCTGAACTTTTACACATAAGCAAGAATTTAACGTTTGTGCCGAGCACAATTGAACATCCCCTCAGGCAGTAAACAAACCATACTTTAAATCTTTATTTTGACTGTGATGGTGTAGTTTGTGCTCTGTGCTAATGGAAGAGTTTAAAACATGAGCAGAAAGAGCAAAATAACAACATTTCACACACGTCGCTGAGTGTTTAATATAATTCTCCACACATTAGCCATGTGGTCAATATTTACATTTATCCGTTCTTCACTTACCTCCACGATATGTGAGGAGAATCCAGCCTGAGACATCTGCAAACCATAAGCTGTCTCATTCTGGATGATACCTGCACAAAGCCAAACAATACTCTTTTATTCATGGTGAATGACTCCATCAAAGATTCCTGAACTTGACAAAAAGATTAATGCAGCATATCAGTTTTAATGGATTCGAAAATATTATACCAAAGTCAAGTGTCGTGAATGATTTCACATCATACCCTCCAAACTGAAGATTTTCTCTCCCAGAGCATCGACGATATCTTTAAGAGCAGATTCATCTGTCACGCTAAAGAAATGTTCCTCAGGATCTGTGGCTATGAATTTGATTTCTTTCAGAAACGCCTCAGGATTGATCCCTCTCCGATTATAGTAGCCAAGAACCTGGAAACGCATTCAAATATCCAAACCGTGAGACAGCGACCTGAGAAACTATCATCAGGTGTGAACCCGTCTAAACACAACTCAAGAATCTGATGTGGAGAACATCTGGAAGATTGTGTGATTGGAAAGAAGTGAAGTGAACTCACGGCAATACCATACAGGGTGATGTTGTCTTTCTCACTTTTCTCCACCGCGTCCTTTAAGTCTGGGCTGTCGTGCGACTCACCGTCTGTGATCACAATGATGACTTTCTTAGCATCTGGACGACCTCCGTGTTGAAATGCTTTAGTTCTGTTTTAAACACACAAACTCTATACTGTAATGCTTCTTTTGTGGGTTAAACAAACGTTAAAAGTGATATTTTGGATTAGCACAATAATGTCAATCTTTTTAAAGTCCCGCCCTTTAAACACGTCAGCCAACCCAATGTTTCTGATATTTTTAGATTTATTTACAATATGTAGTACATCTATGAACAACAACTACTGACTAAATTGCTTTACATTAAAACTTAATTCAAATAAAACATGAGGAGTTAAACTAAGAGAAGAAGATCTATTATAACTGATCCGTACCGAGCCACGTTGATCCCGAGAGCCGTACGAGTTTCTTCTCCACCTCGCTGCTCGATGTTTTTAGCAGCGGCTACGACTTCATCGACCGTACGTAATTCACCCAGATGAAACTCATGGACGACTCGCTCTCCGTATTGAACGATTCCCACCTGAGAATAGATAGAAAAACTTTGACTTGCTTTTAACTGTAACATTATTGGTAAATTATTTACAAATGCATTAAACTTTACTGTATGTATAGGCAGCAGGTATCACAGAAATAAATCTTATTTCACAATAACAACCTGCTGACTGTACATTATCCTGCGTATTACATGGATATTTACCTCATTATTAAGGAAAGGAACATTACATATTGTTTTTAAATATTTTATTAGCTCATTTTTAAGGAATGCAGACCATCTTTTTTGACAAGACGTTCAAATGTCAGGAACACATGATTTAGTTTAATCATTTGTAAATATAATAATGAATCTTTGTGTAATAATAAACTGTATGTCAAAATGATTTGTAGTATCCGGGTTACTGTGAGTTATTAGTTTTAAGCAGTTGTTATGTAAGGATAATTTACAACGGTCGTTGAATTATTAGAAAATAATGTGCACCCCAAGGGGGTTATGTGGCACAACGCAAAGCAGAGTTACACCGCGAGTGTGCATTATTTTCAAACCATTCAAAGGAGTCAATTATTCCACTTATACCACGGTTAACACAAACATTGCACTAGTGGTTATTTTAAGACAAATGACAGATAAGGTGTGCGTTTATCGAAAAATAATGCATACCTGTGGAACATTTATCAACCATCAGAATATAACAGACTCATGGTATAACTGGGAATAACAAACCTGCAAATGATGCAACTGGACAATCAGAATCAAGCATTCCAATAAGGCGTGTAATAAAATAAAAAATAAACTGTATCATATTTTTCATACAATATTTATTGAGATTAATAATTGAGATTTAACTCTTTCCCTGCCATTGATGAGTTAACTCGTCAATTAAGAGAAAATGCTTCCCTTTTCTGGCAATCCATATTTCTGCTTTAAGTTTACCCAACTTATAAAACACTGAAGAAACCCCTCTGGTAAAACTGTTTAAACTCTGTGTATGCTTTGATCATCGCTTTAAATCTGATCTTTAACAAAAATGCCGTTACCTCAGCCTTTTGCTCAAAATTTTGTATTTTTGAAGAAACCTACCCATATTTAAGATATTTTAAAAGAGAACAAATGAAGGTTGGATGAATTTCTTTTTTTTTTAAGCAGAGGTCTGTTTTTTCATTGATATATTGTATGTTTATTTAAAGAAGAACATTTTCTGGAAAGCATTAAACTGTTGTGAGAATCATTAAAA